>NW_011351700.1:1047363-1060552 GCF_000735185.1 Notothenia coriiceps | reverse complement strand
TAACTTCCCGCCTTTTCCATTGTCATTTTGCAAACAGTCTCTAGGATTTATTTGATAATCCATTGTATGGTACATATGTCACTTTTATTACAATGATCTTATTTCTTAGTTGCTACGGATAAAAAAGTTCGCTTTGGCCTGTCTTATTGTTTGTGTTACCTTGTTACGAGCATGAGTGAATTTCTGTCTATCAGTGAATAGCCCGGATTTCAAGCTCTGCTTTAATAGTTGGTCTCTAGATTTCATCAAATTCCTTCACTGTAGATTCAGCCAAGGAAGATGATGTTCCTTCCTGTCCCTAAGGCACCCTCTCCTTGAAAAGGAAGACATTGCATCGTTAATTTTAGATATAAACAGATTACTGTTTTCACCAATGTCTTCGGAGGAGTGTCCCCCCAATTAATCATTTTCACTGCCTCCATAAAACGTTGTTGCAGGTTTTTGGGGACAAAGCGAGAACCGAAGGCAGGGGTTTTAGGTGTGGCCATGAACCTTTTTTTTTTGTGAGTTTCCTGGCAAAAATAACAAGATTATGGTCAGAAAGACCAGTCAGGAAGTTGTAGGTTTTAACTATTCTGTCAGCTTTGTTTGTAAATAATAAATCTATCATAGTCTTGGAGGTTTTGGTTATTCTAGTCGGTTGATCCATTAGTTGTATTAAGTTGTGTTTATCCATGATCCGTTTTAAGCTCTTTCTATTTTGTTTGTCATTCCAGTTGATATTAAAGTCTCCTACAATAATTATCTCTTAGTTGGAGTCACAGGAATTCAGCAGGAGTTTTACCTGGTCATAGAAATCCACCTTAGCGGTGGGTTGTCGATACAGGCAAATCATGGTGAGGGACATTTCCTCAGATAGTTTTGATTATACTAGCAACGCGTCTTAAACGAAGGCAACATCGTTCCGTAAGTTGACCACTTTAGCCCGACTCAAGTATCTCAACAATTATTGGATGGATTGTGATGACATTTCCCATTTGTTTTTCCAAGAGGAAGAAGGCGACTTTGTTGATCCCCTGGCTTTTCCTCTAGCCTTCCATCATCTAGATCTTTATATTATAATGTTGTCTTTTTCTTTTAGTGAAACATCTTGGAATGGATTACCATGAAGTTTTCCAAACATTAATTTCCCTCTCAGAATGAATTGTCCTAACTTTGGTTATATCTAACACCCTTATCATGTCAAAACTACTAGACAAATAAAAAGTTTATAATTCCAAAATTAATCAAATGTCAATCAGCTTCAGCTATCCTATGTGTAATTAAAAATGTTAGCAAACGATCTTGCTAAAGTATGTTGATGATCAAAAATTCAATAACACACCTATAGCCTACCTGTAAAACATAAGCATTTTAGCATTTTCATGTTAGCAAGCTGATGTTAGCAACTGGCTAATAGCAGTTTGGCCTGACTGCGTTGTAGAATAACTGCAGATTCACTATGGTATGCTTAAACCTGGTGTAAGAACAAAAAGGGGCAGCAGCTATTTTGACTTTCAAAGGCTTTTTTATGATTGACAATTAAACTAAACAGCCCTGTCCGGTATTCCAGGCTGGTTTAAACAAACATGAGAGATTGTTAACAGCCGTTTGACGTGATGAAACGGAGCAGTTAATACATATATTTGATGACATAAAACTGTACTCACGAAGGATCTAGTCTTTCAATCCCTCTGTAGTAGCCGATACCGTCTGATGTGTTCCTCAGATGGTGACACCTGTCATCTATCCTCTGAGCTGTCACTTTGTCACTGATGTCTCTTTCCAGTTCATGCTGCGCTGCTCTGTTTGACCTGAGAAACCCCACACACCAATGCAGAAACAAAGCGATCAATCAAACGCACGTCAAACCCTGGATTTAGTAATGATTCATAAATAGATTTTTCAGACTCACGCCAGTTGAGCGATGGCTCTGTCCAGATGTCTCCTCATCCTTTCCTGACATGACTTAATGACTTCCACTTCCTTACAGGGAAGGTAAATAACAACATATGATTATTGCTTTACCAAGGTTTCTATCAGAAGTCACACATTACTCTAGCTTTAATGTTACCCTTATGAGGTCTTTCTCCACGTCGTCGTGTACCAGATCGATTGACATTCGCTTCTCTCTGTGGTACAAACATTCTTGAGACACCTATTGACAAAGTGATCGTGACTATTAGGAGTATATATAAGTCACTCAATGTGCAGCATTTTATTGATTGTGAAATTCAAGGTGAGCAGTTATGACATAAAGTATATATTCCTAAGTATAGTATGACTTGAACCAGCTGCATTCTCCAGTTTCAGCCACCTGGACAAGGCTCCTGCCATTTGATCTAAGCCTAGCAAGATGTATGTCATCAGATCTCCAGTCAAGTTGACCCACTCTAGGTGAGACAATGACCAGTGGTTCTTTACCCGGGGGACCTAATTAAAGTTTGACTAGCAAATAACTGCATTTTAAAGTAGTTTGAAGAACCAGGCAGACACTGTTGCTACAGCTAAACTAGGAACCCTTTGTCAAAACTGTTTCACCACAGATTGTGCACACACAATATTATATAATTGTTAATATGAATGCATGAACAAAGCCCTGACCAGAGAATTTAAGGCAAATGCAATTTGTCTTTGTAAGGATGTAAACATTTCCTGCAAACATTTCCAAAAACACATTTTAAAAAAGTAAAACGTATGTAGTTACCAGACAGAAAATCTTCAAGGTAACACACACTCATGTCTTCCTTCCAATCTCACCTGAAGGGGCCCCTCAGTCTCTGCCAGGGCTCTCTCTAGCCTCCTCTTAACATCAGTGAGCGCTGCTATCTCTGTCAACATGTTGTCAATCTCATGGCTCAGCTCAGACCTCCAGAAGACAACGTCATTGAGCCGCTCGCCAATGTTCTTGCTGGTACTCTCCTGGGTACGTCTGGTCAGCTGATCCCTGTCCTGCATCAGCCTGATGGTGTCTCTTCTCAGCCTCTCTGCGCTGTTCCGGGACGCCTCGGACTCCCTGTAGTTGCTTATATTAGACTTGTACCAGTCGTCAGGAGTGTAGCGGGTGGACAACCCTGTCCTGTTCGATGGGTAGAACATGGTCTTTGCTCGAACCAGATCTAAATTATCTCGCTGCATGGAAGAAGGGGTGGGGACAGTGCTGCTGCTTTTGAAATAGGTGTTGGTCCTCCACATGTTGGCACTGGGATTCATGGCCATGGCAGGCTGGGGGTTGCGATAGCTGGATGCCATGGTGGAGATGGCCGGGAGGAAGTGGCTGGTTTTAGGGCGAGCATATGTGGCTGTCAGAGTGGATCCCATCAGCTCCATATTTGAGTCGCCTCAGGGTGCTCCTGGTTTTCCGAGACCAGATCACAAAATAACTTTTAACTACAATTATTTACCATTCAGTTTCATTTGTAGACCTAAAACTCTTGACATTAAATGCAGATATATTATTTTACTTATGTTGAATCAAGGCATAGTTCAAAGGCATTCAAATAAATGTTTCAGACATGAAATAAAGTATTTGTGTCATTAGATTCAATAGGCAAAAGAAAAGAAAAAACTTTAAAAATGAATGTCTTACCAGGATGAACAAGTGGATACTCCAGGTCTTGATGCTCGCAGACTGCCTCTCAGCTGTGCTTACCTGGAATTGAGCTCAAGAACACACTAAAGGTAAACTGACATGCATTATAGATGGACAAGTTTTCATTCAGCCAGCCAATGGGGTTGCACGCTCCTCGCCTGCAGGAGCTGGCCCGTCCAAGATTTCTGTTGTCACAGAAGCAGTTGCCATAGGTTACTGAAACACTCAACCCGGGATGTTCGGATTAATGGTGAGCAGGTGCTTTTACTTTGTTCATTTAAATATATTGAAATGTCACTAAACTGTGAATCACATTTTTATGTTTGTAATTTTTCTTATTTGCTTTTGTATTCTTTGTGCGGCTGCTTTTGGCTGGCTACAACTCCAAATAAGACTACTGTACTTTTTCCACCTCAAACTGATACATAACAAATCCTCGGCATTACTGTTCCCAATTACTGCTATACATTTCTGTATATGACCACCTGTACTTGATTTTGTTCTGCAAATGTGTCCTTCCCACTGCTAGGTTTGAAAATGTATTTGGCAAGTTCACTTTTCAGAAAGGTCATCTACCTTAAATGTTCTCGTTGGAAGTTGAGCAATCTGAGCTTTGTCTTCAAAGCAGAGGAGTTCAGTTGGTCGCCAGGCAGCATCAGATAGCTCACCCTCACCCTGAGAAGCTATCTGTCTGTATGGATTACAGTCACCTGTTTAATGATTCATGCCACAGGAAGAGTCCACACAAACCCCCTTAGCACAGAATAATAATCTGTGTTGTGTTACCTACCATTAGAACTGAGGATCATTTACACTAATCAGTTCTGAAGGGGCAGGGCCCGATAGATGATAGTCTGGTTTCCACTACAGACACAAGCATAGCTGTTGCCAGGAGTTACTCAGCTGGTCTATCTATATCACAGAATTCTGACCGCTCAAAATAAACACAAATTATTCAAAGCTTACATGTTCATTAGTTTGTGTTGTCACAATACTTTTGAGCCATTCTTTCTTTAGTAAAAAAAATCCTCCTTCCATCTACTTTTTTTTACCACATATACTGGGGGATAGGCTGAGTTAAATATTTGATTTATAGATCGAAAAACACAATCTATGTCCTTCCAAATGTGTTAGAATTGACAATACAGTCTGTGTTCACATCTTTAATTAGTGTAGTAGTGATTTTAATTGCTTTTGTATCCACCAAGGTGCAGTTCTAAATGTATACATACTGTCTGTTTATCTACTTGAAACTGCCAGCCATATCATCTCAAATATAATGTGATTGGCTTTCTGGTCTGTGTTTCTTGCCCTGAAGCTTATATGTATCCAGTATTTTTAAAGGGCAAGGCTTCACAGAGGCCGCTCTGTGAACTATTTTGCAGTGGTCGGGCTACTATTGTCATAAACATGGAGGTTTAGATTTAGAATGGAATGACATGCGATTGCTCCGCCCCTGTGGCCTCAGCATATATTAACATGGCGAGGTCGAAGAAGGCCACCCCACATGCTTTGCCACCAAGACCTCAGCCACTATAAATATGCCTCAGAAAAACATGAAAAGCCATCCTAGGTATTAAATTCATCCTTTGGATAGAGCTGTGAGTGTCCTCTGGACCAGTGGTTCCCGGGCAATCTCCCCACTGGCCCTTAAAACATGAGGGCCTATATATATACTCCTTTCTTGTGGCCCATGAGAGTGTTACTGCATAGTGGAAAAGTCTGCTAGAGCAAGCATGCTGTCCAATCCACTAACAGCCAAATGAAACTGAACCAAGGGCTGTAATACCCACAGGAATGAAAACAAAATAAATAAAAGCTTTTTAATGAAATATTGGCCTGAAATGTCCAGTATTTAAGAAATGTTTCCCCTTTGGTATGGTACAGCTTCATTTCAAATAAGCAGTTAAACCCTACAGTATATCGTTTTGGGATGAAAAGTGACCCAAGCAGGAAAGTAATATGCATTCTCTTATTGATGTCATGGGGTTTGGCAGAGGTTTTTCACCCTTGGAATGTTTTACATTTTGGCTTGAATAAGACATGGTATGAATGGTCACAATTTGACAGAGGGGACAAAATAAATGATGCACAGTGCTCTCAGGTGACAGCACACAGGGGCTTGGATTTCATCGGTCAGTAATTGAGAAAGGACTTTGGACTTTTCTCTTTCTCAAATATGTAATGCTGTGTGTCTATGTCCTTTCTTTACAACCTAAATGGTAGAAGACACAAACTGCCACCTATACATATACATATACAGTATGTCCCCAAAGCCACACGTCAATTATGGCAATTGCCAATAACTGCAAAAAAAACATAAGAAGGTCAGCCATGTGATACCAAACCCCTCAGTATCTATCCACTCACATTTTAGAGGCTGCCGAATATAAACACAAGCAGTCTGTACTCATAAGATACCAGGCTGCATCCTGCAACCCACCACCAAAACAAACAATCTGGTGCGTTAGCTGTGAAATTAAAGATTGTAACAACACGATCCAAGAGTGACTGTTCTTTTTCCCTGATAAAACAGCATGTGACTCGTAGAATTAAAGTTATAATCCATATGTTCTGTTTTTTCAGCACTCTATTTGTTTGCTCGTACATAATATGACAGTCTTTAATATTATTACTTTTAACTAACACTTTGACAATAGTCCTTATTTTTACACGTACACAGGCTCCCTAAGGCCTTGACACATCCTTCCCTTTTCACCATTGACCTTGAGTTTATCAGGTAAGAATAGACCAGAAGAGGAGGTCAGAAGTGTTCTCTAAACATTCACACCCAGTGAAAACAATTCCCTTTTCTGTTCCGTCTCCGGCCCCTGGTGTTTTCACTTCTTTATACCCATCCACCACCCACCCATTTTCTATGTGAGCCTGGCACGCTTCCTGCTAAATCTAGAGCCCTGGTCAAACCACAGCTTCCTCTTTCAAAATCAGTAGTTCAACATGATGTTCTGACTGCGCAGTTTAATGGGTTAACCAGAATAACCTTTCTCTCTCTACGGGCCTTATAATGGCATCAGTTTCCCCTCATGAATTGCGCATAGAGCAGTCTGGGAGGAGGGTGGCCACACCTGGAGAGGAAATCAACCATTAAATCTGATGACAGTATTAGAGATCCCCTACTGAGATAATGGGGCATCCAGATGGTAGAATAACAGGAGCGTCCTGGGCTCTTCTCAGGTGTGTGGTCTGACTCCTGGAGCCACCTCATCATTATTCATCCATCCTTTTCCCAATGTGAATTACTTCTCCAGTTGTTACTGAGACTTTCTGTTATTCCAAGTACGCTGATTGATAGAATTTGACAACGTTGTCTGATCTGACTTTTCTTAGCACTACCTTGTGGAGCAAATGCAGCAGACATGCAACAACCATGGTTACAAAATAAGACCTCTGCATTGGAACAAACTGCAGCTTCATTTCCCACAAAAACAATTAGATGTTATTAGCCAGTTAACCAACAGTCTCCGATTGTTTGGTATTCGTCATATGCCATGGGCTTCTGTCTGTAGCCCCAAGCCCATTGGTTACCAGTATATCATTTATTTAAAATAGCTACACAGTAATAGCATTGCATAGTAAATTTGATGGGGACTATTTTAAACTGCAGTGTTGGTTGCCAACGAGTACTCACGGTAGCAAGACAGTGTAAAGTTTATGGTAAGGAAGGAACTTCAATGCAATAGTGTGGCTTGTTGGTATTTCTTCTAATAGTTTTTAGCATATAATTGAGCTCTTTTGTACAGAGGAATAGAGCTTTCGATTAACCGCTCATACTTTGTGGTCGGTCTTTCTATGGTATTTGTTGACAGAAGAGATGTATTGAATATCACCAAATGTATTTATATAGGAGCCAGATCCATGTGTATTTATATAACAGTGTAGAATTGTATGTAATGTATAGCAATAATATAGAGTTCATTTCACATTGCAATAAGTGTCCATTAGCATGTTTGCATGCCTTTTGCATGTTTATGTAGCGTTGCATGGTAACTACTGTGTTTGCAGTTGTGTATAAGTTTAGAGGAGAAGCCTCTGAGACACTCTATGGGCTCTATTATATTACCTACACAAAGCAGGCAAATGCTAGTGTATTGGATACTTAGGCAGAGGAAGTAGAGACAGACCGGCAGGCAGCAGATGATGTATGATGTATAGCTTTGTTTATGATATCTGGTCTCGAGGGATTATCTCTGAACCAGCATGGAGGTAGACATTTCCATGCAGACAAACACACGGATATATCTTTCCTGAATTTTGTTCCCCACATTACTACCAATCAACTCTTCCTCAGTCCATGTTGGAGATATTTCATGCTACCATTAAGCGTAAAAATAAATCTTAGTACACTTTACTGGTATGGCGCTTTAATGGTTACTAAAAGCCACTTCACAAGTAATAAATCCACTTAAAGGAACAGCACATGAATATAAACACAGATAACTATTCCTTTTCCAATTGCTTCTCACCACACGCAGACATAAACAAATTAAATTAACAGAACGTTTTCTACCTCAGCATTTCTTTTTGGGTGTTAACTGTAAAGGGCATCATCTACAACAAGCACAGACATTAGAGGTGATGGCTGGAAGTCATATGGTGGGCAACGTTTGTCTGACAGGAAAGGCGAAGGGTGCATGGACTCAGGCCACCCCCGACTCGGTGATCAAGGCTCCCAGTCGTAAACTTCTAGAGTGGGATGGGGGGTCATGAATGCAGGGCTTTGTCCAGTCCATGGTCATCACATTCCACTGGAGCCACTGTGCGGCATGCAGCAGAGCGGAGGAGAGGGCAGGGCAGGAGAGGACATGAGAGGAAACACTGACCAGAGTCTCTGATTGTAATGCAACATGGGCATCAAATATATGGTTCTGCGCCATCTATGTAGACCAGGGGGTGTCCAAAACTTTTTTTACAGAGGGCCACATACAGAAAAATATACGAAGGGCTGGGCCACTTAGGTATATTACCTCGTAAGTTAAGTTTAATTTAGCAAAATGTAGGTAAATTAGGCTTGATACATGAATATGCTTTTAGAACAAAACAGCCCTATATAGGGTTTCATTTATCTTGTTGGCAGCTCATCCCTTAAAGCAGAAGCCTCAGAGTGATTATAATAAGATTAAATATGAAGGGTCTATTTCAAGCTTTTTATGTAAATAAGTCATTGGGCTTTTTTTATCAACTAAGATATGTTAGAAAATGTTTCCAACTTTAATTGACTTAATTTATTTGAAAAGTGGTCTTATTAACACATGAATACTACTGTGTAACATATGTATACATTTATATTAAAGAAGTACAATATAAGACAAGCGCAAGTTTCATGTGGGCCATATTCCATTATACTTTTTTTATTTGATGAGGGCCGATTTAAAATGGTCCGCGGGCCGCATTTGGCCCCTTGGCCGTAGTTTGGACACCCCTGATGTAGACGTAGCATCTTGAGTGCATCAAACATGGAGCTCATGGTATATGAATGTCATTTTTGTAATCCCCTCTCCATGAAACTTCAGACCATTCATAAACCATGTTAGAGATTTTCCTGCTAGAAAACCCACAAATGTTTTCCGGTTCGCCAACACAGCACCTCTACTGGTCAGCCACAGGAATTGGGAACTTCTTTTTGCACATGAAGTCCTTAATGTTTTAATCCCTGACTGTTTTGGAATTTATGAGTCATTTGTGTTGGCGGGGTGCTTGCTCCTGACACAGAGAAACTTTGGTCCAATTGAGTTAACAATGTGAGGCTACAACTGCCTCGGTGCTTGTATTTCTAGCTATTTTGGGCCAAACGTTTATAAAGGGGAAAGAGGTCTAATGTTTCCGTGCTGACTCAGGAGTTGAATTATTCAGCCTGGGCGTGTGTATTTCTCTCACACACAGACCTCCACCCCCAAATTAGGGAAAATGCAGCTTTTGTTTGTCATCTAGGCAAGACAGGAAGTGAATATGAATGATAGAAACCTCAGATCGCCGCACAGTGACTCACGGTTTTGAAAGTATTGGTCAGGAGCCTTAATCATGAGGGAAGGACCCTGCATTCCTCATGTTGGTGTCACTTAGGAGTTAGAGTGTGAAATCAGGCATATTCAACATGTGGCCGGCTGATGTGCAAACTGCATCGAGCATCAGAGCCAAAAAGACAAATAAAGAAGGGAAGTTAGCGTCTGTGCCTTAATTCCCATCCTTCCCTTGTTTTTTTCGTCGTGCGGTGTCTCCCACCCCTTTCCCTCCCACCCCTTTCCCTATCCCCACCACCATTCCCTTTAATCACTTTTTAAATGTTCCATTTGTCACAGATCTCTCTGTACCCTTTTTATAGCCGGTCGTAATCTTATGTCCTCTGCACAAAGAGGTGTCTGTCAGTGTTGATGGGAGACTGTGCACAGCTGGACCTTGGCAGCATGGGAACAAGGGTTGGAACATGGGGGCTTCTTGCTCCAGATGGAACCACTATTAACAGCTTTCAAACACACCGTTGTCTCCCAGAGGAGAGGCTTGCCACAATAACAAAAAGTCAGAATCTCTTTCTTTTTCGACATTTATTTCCTGAAAAGGTTTGGCTGATGTGATAGTTTTTTTATATAACATGTCTAAACATTGAGTCTAGGAGTTGCTGCCAACAAGCTGTGGAAGCTGAAGCTACATTTGTTTTCTTGAAGTTTTAATCCTCATTTTTCTGAAAAAGTTCAGTTTCAAAAGCTTATTGAACACCCGCTCTAAACTCCTATTTCTAATTAAGAAAATAAAAAGACGCTACACACTTAGTTTGACTAGCATGTGAACTATAGTGACACAAGGCATGCCGTACAAATACACTCAACATATACACAGCTGCGGCTACAGCATTCCCCAGCCCTGCATTCTGTTTGCGTACTGCCAAAGGTCAGAGTGCATCAAATGAGATATCGGATGGATTCAGAGGGCATGTTCTCATGTTAGGCCTTCAGAGAGACACACCCTGCTGCAATGTAACCCTGCTGCCATGTAGCAGCTTCTTATTGGACTTAGTCATGCCACTATTTTTCACAGCATGTGTGGAAAAAGTGAAACTTAACCCCAAAGTGACCTCTGTAAGAGTTGTTGTGGTTTTCTTAGTTTAATTGCATTAAAGGGCCATTGTCCATTATGGTTGTGTTTTCCTGGGTAAATATTCAGCATGCACTTGATGAAACACATTTTTGCATACAACATTACTGACCAGTTCTCATTTGCACACAAACCCAGTCTGAATTCTTCTCTGGTGGCTCGCGATGGCCAAACAAAAGGCCAAGGAAGATTCAGATTTACTGCAAGAAGGCGGAGAAAGGCATTTAAAACCATGGCTTTTTTGTTCAGAGGCATTTTCCAACCCCTGCACCCTCCCTCTCTCTCTGAAATGCCAAAGGCATCTGGTTGACAGCTCCTCACAAGCTTTCAAATTGTTCCCCTTTTCCCAAATTTGGTCCGAAGTATAATGGGGCTATTGTGCACTTGTTTAGCGGGCTTGAGAGAATTTCATTTATCTTTCCTGGCAGCTTTACCTTCTCATAGATGAAGCAGTGGAAAATCCTGATTTTGCTTAAAAATGTTGTTTTGCTACCTTTTTTTTTACAGGCCCAAGGATGTAGGATGTGTTATCAGATTCAAACCGTGGGTATGACATTCATTCAGTAGAGATGCCAAACATCATAAATAGAGTAGGCATTTGACGATTATGGTCACATGGGTACCAATTTGGGTTCTACACAGAGAACCCAGCTGTAAAAATGTCTTGCAGCATTTCAAGTGGCAACGTCTGCGGCATATAGTGCCTCATATAATATCATTAAGTCCATTCTGACTATTATGATGATGTTTTATGAGGAAGTCTGTGTGCATGTATGGCAGGTGTCTGTGCTGCCATGAGCTGTCAGTTAGCCGGTGCATATTGCTCTGGTGGATCTGCAGAAGCTATACACCCTTGTCTGTGTGAGGACAGGCTGCAGCAGCTGAGAATGCAACATTGACCTCAATGGGAGGAGTCAAGGTCAGCAAAAGTGAAGGCAGAAGAAAGATCAGACCTGTTGGACTGAGTTCAGAGGTCAGGGTCGTAACGTTAAGCAGGTTTGATCCTAAAACAAAAAGTGGAGGATAAAATCTGTTTTAAAAGACTACATAAAACCTATAGCTGAACACATTTTTTGTTTGTATTTCAGACTATTTCTACAACCAAGCAAAGCAACACGTCCTCCAACTAATACGACCAAATAGGCCAATTGTTCCGACCCATAATACGACCCACAGGAGCGTTTTCAATCAACGAGAGCGTCAGCCTGTCAACCCTGTCTCCTAAAAATTACGTTCCCACAGAACTAAACTGCATTTTCAATTACGTTTGATTAGAAACGTATTTTCTCCCATGTTACGTTTGTTATGAACGTATCTCAAATACGTTTATTATCATATATGTTATATACATATATCTTCTAGAAACATATTTTCTCCCACGTTACGTTTGTTATGAACGTATCTTAAATACGGTTATTTTCTACATATATTTGCCATTTATTGTCTTGCTTATAATAATGATAATAGTAATTTAACAAATATCATTTTAGAGCACACATTTCAAATCGACAATCGGGCTCGATATATGGTTAAATTAAAATCTGTTGGCGAGGCCATACATTTTTGCCAGCTGTCATGAGCTCTCATGAGCGAGGCAGAAAATAATAGTTTTAACATGCCAAAAAGCTGCTGTGTCGTTTATTGCACCTCAAACATTAAAACAAACCCAGAGTTAGGTTTTTCTGTACTTCCTCTAAGAAGAAAGGACAGTAAAAGAAGATCTCTGTGGCTTCAGGCTTGATCGCCGTTCAAATGACAGCGTTGGTTTCCCCAAAAGTGGGCGGCGCTGTAAAGTGACGTAGATTTAACTCATCTATTATTCAAAACCATTCTATTTATTCTAACGTAAATTACATGCCAGTGTTTTATCTTTTTATTTAGCGATTTGTTTTTGTATGTTTAACTGGGAATGTTTGTACAGGAACAATACCGGAAACAGACGTAGGAAAGATCCTCAGCTAGGTGATTTGATTGTTTAGCCGCAATGCACGTTGGGATATGGTGTTTATGCAATGTGAAATCCGAAAAATATTTAAGTAAAATAATACTTTATTCCGAGTGTTCTTGCTTTTCTCTTTGGAAGTCATCACATAACGGCATTGTAATACACGGTTCGGCTGCATTAAATATTACACATCTGCTGTAGTTCTTTATTTATAGAGCCCTGATGAGAAGACTTCTGGACAAACAGGAAGAAGTGCCGCCGAAACTGAATATGTGACGTGAATCATAAATATATCAGCAATTACACAACATCTTACATTTCTTTTGTTTATATTGTTAAAGTTGTTTTATATTGTTAAAGTTGTTTTATATAGTATTAAGTTTTTTTTATAAGTTGTTGCAAAAAAATTCGGCTTGATCCACAGGGAAAAGATAGTCGACACGTGGCAATACCACATTTATAGTACCTGTGGATGAGGACATAGATGGTTAAACTCCTAGTTTATATGTTTACAGCCTCGGCCTGTAATGTACAACAGATCGTTCCTCTACATAAAACACTTTTAT
>NW_011351700.1:1026594-1047318 GCF_000735185.1 Notothenia coriiceps | reverse complement strand
ATAAACTGAAAAAACTCCTTTATTTCAAGGCTATGATATAAACAATGACAAAACAGAACACTCACCGCAGAACTAGTCATGGCACAAGACGAACCGACAAAGACAGACAGAAAACCCAGAACTTAAATACACACAAGACTAATCACACAACAAGACACAGGCGAGGAGGGAGGAGAAAACACAGGGGCCCAGGTGAACATAATCAGACAATTAGACACACCAGGGAAACTAATGACAAGAGGAAAAACACAGGGGAAAGGACCAGACGATAACCCAGAGGAAAACATTACAGGGAAAACCGCAAAAACACCCAAACCTACAAAACTATAAACGTGACATAACATGAGAATCGTGACATGAGCTACTGGCTGTGCTAAAGGAGCTGTGCGTCTTAGTTGATGGAGGTGAGTGCAAGGGTCTAATTGTGTGAATTAAAAAGTTGTGTGATAGAGCCATAAAAGGTGGAGCTGAGACAGGGTCATTAGTTTAATGCTGCAGCGGACCAAACAACACCCATCAGCAGCCCATTTGTTGCCTAGCCCACAAACTGGCCAAGAATAGTAAAGACGCCAGTACATGTGTGCAGCCTGTAGAGAGAGAGAAAGGATGGTGGGAAGAAAGGGCAGACAGTCCAGCTGTCTGAGTAGCCGCCCTGCTGTCATGGAGCAGGAGTTGGCTCCATTAACTCTGCATTTTCCATTAGGTAGTATATTGGATGGCTGGTATAGGCTGATATTGGGTTTTTAATAAAGAATGGTTATACGGCGTCACCCATTTATGAAATTATGGGTATACTGTAGTTTGTGTTATCGCATATAAATGTTAAATTGAATGAACACTTTTACAAGATTGTCTAATGGGAAATTCTGATTGGATTTCATAAAGGTCTGTTCGTATTTTATAGTACATGTTTTATTTTTGCAGACATCCAGCAGCCATATCCAAGTAAGCTCATGTTAGAATGTAATGAGGGTAACATGGGCAAACAAGGGGATGTTGAAAAGTAAGCTCTGGCCACTTTTGTTGGCCCCATAAATGTTTCTGGGAGGACAATGGAAATATTTCTGCTTATCTATGCAGAGAATTGTATTTTGGGTTGTTTTTCATTAGATTGTAGAGGCTCAAAGAGGAACCCAAGAGCCTACAGTGTGTGTTGTCCAGCTCTGAAGCATACTGACCAATTGAAAGAAACACTGCACACGTTGTCATTAGATGGTCCAAAATCCAAAAAGAGAAATAACAAAAAGCCAAGGGAGGCACTAGACAGGTTTAAACCCAAAAACCATGTGCTACTGGGGTTGATGGTAATGTCTTTATTCTCAGAGGTGTTTTGTCATAAAGCAAAGTTTTGATTAATTAGAAAATGATATCAAAAGTTATGGCATTATTCAAATTCATCCTCTAGCGGCCCCGAATATCTCTAGCAAATCTCAAGGAAATCCATTTAATTGTTGCTAATGTATTTTACTCAAAATCCAAAATGTCAAGGAGTCAGTAAATGTAAATCTCAAGTGACTCTATGAATGTCTGTACACAATTTGAATGGGAGTCTTTCCAATAGCTGTTAATATATTGTCATGCTCCAACAACTGGTAAGCCGACAGTAAGTTTCCATTAATAGAGACGCTAGCTAAAAGGCTAAAAACAGAACAACATCCAGAACAGTACCATGGCCTAGAACGGACTTAAACCCTTATTAAATGGATCTCTTATTGCTTCCGGTATGAGCCCCCTTGGGTGGCCTACCACCTCACCTACTTGAAATCATATTGTAGTTTAAGTGGTAAGATTACATTTGGCCTATGGGTCCTTCTTAATAAGTAGTTCACAGCCTTTGGAAATCAGAAATCCCCAAGGGCTGGATTTATCAAGTTAAACATTTCTGCCAGTTAAATCAATCTACATGGAGAGCAGGGAAAATGTAAAAGATGCAAACTAAATCATTGATACCCCGTGGTATATAAAATCCTGCAAATCACCACCCACAACGTTTAGCACATGGGTTTAACAGACAACAACACATTACTGTGAGTTCATCAGACCTTCTGTTGGCAGGTCAAGCCATTCTAGATCTTCAGCATCCCTCAGTGCAAGAACATCTCAATTCTGGGCGATCCTCATTTTCAATCACACAGCAGTTCTCACCATTTATTTCCATAACTCTAGCCATGGCTAAGACGATTACATTACTCATGTGGATAGACAGAACTAAATTATGCATGAACCAGTGACTCAGTCTGCTGACTTTAGCTTTGGAAAACTCGCAGCAGTTTCACATGAGAAAATCACACATTTCCAAAACACCTCTCCTCTCCTCTTATAGTTTCTGCGAACTGCAATTTCATGACCTTACTTATTGTTTTTTTCTTACTTATTTGTTTCTCTTGTTCTGTATTCTTAATCAAATCCAGGAACAGGTTTATCAGAATCAGAAGCAGGTTTATTACCAGGTAGGTTGATACGTACGAGGAATTTGACTTGATGTGATGGTGCATAACATAACAAAAAAAGTAAACATAATAAAAAATATGGTAAAATATAGCAGAAATAGAAATAGATTGGAATAAAATAAAATTATATATGGAATTAAATTCGGCAGTAATAAAAAAAGAAAATTCATCTCCCTAATACGATTTATTTGTGAGTTTAGTACACAGGGAATCCAGCAGGTTTACCGCTATTACTTGTTATCATTATTCATTCAGATTGATGAAGGCTGGAGCCTAAAGAAGAAGGCAGTGCGGACAGGTCATCAAACTCTCAGAGGGTGTTTTAGACATCGCTGGTTTCAGGCTCCATAAAATATGCTGATGGTCTGTTTAAACCCACATATCTTCTTATTTTTTTAGAATAGGGTTTTCATGGCTCAATAAGAGGTGGTCAGAAAGTGCACAATATTCTGTTGGCCTCTCCGATTGTAACACAGATATAAATAGATGTCATTAGACCAGTGGTAATTGCATTTTAAATAGTTAAGCTATCATTAGGTGGTTTACTGTAGCATGAAATCACACTGCATACAAACAACATATTTGCAGTCATCCCCTTGAGGAATACAATAATATAATTATTTGCTGGGCCATGCATTATACATGAGGGTGAAAAGCAAGTGTCTGTCCCTCGCAATCATCTAAACGTGCACAAAAACAAATTTCTACATTTGAGATTTGCATAATTAACTAAGCCAGAACATTGGTAGGGTGACACAATGAATACTAGGGGTACTAAACAGCCACTGAAGGAGGCTCCTCGAGAGGCATCAATGGATTTTGAAAGGCCAAAGAGAAGGCAACCAAGGGAAAAGCATTCTGGTTGTGAATCCGCTTCGTGAATCGAAAGCGTTGACAAGCAATTCCCGCGAGACAAAACAAAGATGCCTAATGAATGCAGTGAGATTTTTTTTCAAAGGTTTGTTCAGAGGATACAAACGACAAAAGTCTGAATGCACTTTTTAGGATCACTAGGGGGGGGGTTTTTGCAATCATAGCTATACTGTATATACTGTAGGACAACATTTGATGAATAAACTCAGTAGTTCAAGGTGTACAGGATATTAAACCGTTCAAAAATGTAGCATAGAAAACTAAATGTTCTTTTTGGGGACAATATGATTAATATACGCTTGAAACTCACTTCACTATATGATTTGATATAACTCCCTGCAGGAATATTATAGTACTGCATGCAATTGCTGCATACAAAAGGTCAATGTATTAAGTGCCACAGACTCATTAAAAGTTCCCTTTAGAAATATTATGGTGATACAAAGAGCAAGTAAGATGCCACAAAGCACAGTAAGGTCGCATTAAATGTACTCTGTGTCATAAATATACAATGGATTACTTAACCAGAGGCATGGTTTACAAATCCATGCTTACATTGTTTCTAGAATGGTGGGGGTGGCAGGGGTCAAAGGTGAGGGAGGTATAAATGCAATCAGGTAAAAAGCAGAGAGAAATTAGTGGGAAGAGGAGTTTTTACAGATGCCGCAGTACATTTGCATGTGTTCTCTTGAACCCGTTATGGATTTTGACAAGTGAACACAGAGGAGACATTTTAAAGTAGATAAGTGCTCTTTCAAAGCAACGGGTTTGGCTGCGGATTTAAAAAGTGGAGTCATGCTCCGGTCAAACCCTCAGCTAAATCTAATAATTGTGGTAATGTCAGTCTCTTTTCCTTCCTGCCCTGTATTTCTGCTGAAATATCTATCCTGGAACTGCACACAAACGGTCTAACTGTTAAACTGCAGCGCTTCTGTTTCCCATCTCCCTTCCCTCTTTCTGTTTGGACCTTTAACCCCTTCAAGAACCGGTGGGACATCTGCCTCTTACCAGAAGCGATGAATATTAACCACCCATTAACATACAGAAGCCCAACAGGAAGTCATTATTAGCGCTGTATAATTGCTGTAGAACTCCTGCACAAGCTCTTTGGACACTCCTAACAGCATGAAGTGTTCATGAGTGAATGATAGTAAACACATGAGAGCAGAGGTGTAACTCTCCAGATAGTGATTAATGTGATGGACAGTCCAAGCTTTGGATCATTTAATAACGTCATTTATTTGCAAAGGAAAGAAGACATGTGGAGATTCAAAGATGTGATTAGGTCTGTCTCTCAGGATTCATTTCCTTTTTTTCTTAAGTGCGTAATAATTGATCATATTTAAAGGCTTAATTTGCACAGGGGGGAGATGGTGCGATGAATATGAATAAGGAGATAACCTACAGCTAATGCTACAGGTTGTGTTTGATTTACAGCCGTGTGTATCCAAGCAGTGTTTCAGGGGAGTTTGTGTTTATCTGTTAATGTTTGCTCTTTCTGGGACTTGTCTCGTCCAATTTCTATCACTTTGCTACGTGGTGAGGAAAACAAATCAAATCAAGCAGAACCGAAAAAATTGGAAACGCAATAATGGTTTGTTTGCTTTAGAAAATAGCTTTCATTAAACACTGAATCCTTGTGTGTGTTTACATTTTGATCCAGGCTGATTCTGATGGAATAGTTAGGACTTCATTTTACCATGCAGATTATCTTGTGAGGCACAAGGAATAAAAATAGATTTATTTTACCTTTAGTACAGGCTATCATAGCAGCCAAAAGTGTTGTTGCATTGTGTCCAGAAGCCACTTTGAATACAATGCAGTGTTTCCCACAGATTTGAAATATATTTGGGGGGGTGGTGGGGTTGAGGTGACATGCAACAACATTAACATGAACCTTTCTGTTGGTCGCTTGTTAGCAGACCCTTCACAGGATTGCAGAGCAAACAGGTACAGGCAGGGCCCAGGGCCCATAGTGATAGCCCTATAGTTTAAATCTATACCCACAAATAAACATATGAACATGGGTTACTATTTAAAAAAAGTAAGATTTTTTTTTAAATGTTGGAGTTAAATGCATCAATCTGGTGCACTTTGAGGGGCAAATAAAGAGACTAGATATATGGGAACACCTATATGAAACAGAACTGTATACATTTCAATAATCATAAAATCAGGGCCATAACCAATAAAATATCCAATATGAAAAAACACTGACACCCTCAAATGGAAATATGTGTTTACATAAATGGTGACCAAACCGTTTGAGACCCACTGAGAACTTAGACTAAGTTAACTATCTAAACACTCAGAGAGTCCTTTATCTCATCTGAGCTGAGGTTATCCCGAGCTTGAACACTGTAAATTGTAATAGTGCCCCTTACTTAAACAAAATAGTGACATCAACTGATATCTACATTATTTGTTAACTTAACTCAATACAACAAAGTTAAATCTACTTTCTTGTGAGAGAAGTTATTTAACTCATCAGCTTGAAGTAACCGTTACTTGAAAGTATGAGTGAGCAGCTCTCTTTGTACACACGTGGACACCACTCGGAGAAACTCGACAGAACTCGGAAGGCTTCGGCGACTACACATGCGCAGTTTGCCACAGAGACGTCAGACCGACGTCATGGGCTATGGAACGAAGCGGGAAGAAAGCATTGTCGAGAGTCTAAGGACATGAGAAGGTAAGTTTTAACAAACAATATTGTGCTACAGAGTTGGGAAGTTAGCCGAAATCATTCAGGGTTAGCTATCGTTATTTTTTTGTAATGAGTCATCCTCTTTATTCAGACGAACACTGACTTTTACCGTGTTTAAGTACAAATCGTGGTAAGGCTATAAGGTAAGAGCTAACTTTAAAGCTAAGAAAGTTAGCCCGTCATGTAGGCATAGCCTATGCCGTGGAATTAATTCCGGTAAAATAAATGTATTTGAAGAAAACTTGTGTAAAAGCAAAAGCAGTATGTCCGTTAACGGTTGACACATTTAGCAATGGCTGCATTCCCTGTTAGCACACATTAGCCATTGCTGCACTCTCCTCTACCGCCATTTTAGGCGTTGCTATTGTTGTCACTTTAGCCTACGGGACGCAACATCTTGCAAATAACAGCGTCTTAGGGCTTCTTAACATTTAAAAACCTATTAATGATGCATACCCACTTTACTTGCTCATCATCATCATCAGTGAGCTATTTTTAGAATGTGCACGCTACGTTCGTTTTAGGCAGGCTGTGTGTCCTGCTCCTCCGTGAAGATGACGGCTTGATGGTCTAAAACAAACAATGATAAACTAATTTGAAAGTGTGTGGGACACAAGCGGGATTTTGAACAGTGAACAAGGGGAAATGACGCCCAGGACATGACCGACAGCAGAGACTATAATGCAGAGTTGTTTGACTTTTTACACTTTGTTGTTCTCCTCCCTTCCTCCGCTCTTGTCTCGGACTGTGAGTGTGTGTGTCGGGAGGGGAGCCCCGCCCTTCAGAAACAGAGCTGAGGAGAGAACGTGCAATGCAGTGGAAACTGAAACATGCAAATACATTGGATAAATAACATAAGCGTTTAGTTTATTTAATAAAAGAGCACATGTTCAATGCAAAAAGTGACCGTAGATAGATTACTTCAGTTGCAATTTGGCATAAATAATACATTTTAAAAAAAAAAAGACACATTCTCTCCTCAGCTCTGTTTCTGGAGGGCGGGGCTCCCATCCCCACACACACGAGAGCACACACACTGTCAACCCAAGACAATGGTAGGGGAAACACTGCGTTATAATTAAGAAAAATACCGTGATGTTATTTTTCATACTGCACAGCCCTACCGCGTCCTAAAACACTAAATACTGTTATTTTACATGCAATATTTTAACACAAGCTGCCTTATAAATGAATTAATTTAATTACAATTCAAAAACGTCACATTTAACTACATACTGATATATATGAGCGGATTGTATATTTTCAAACATTGTAAGACAACACAAGACGATATTAAAAAACATTTCCAATAAATGCTGAGTAAATTATTTGTTGCAGGCCTTATTTGCATTATTAGTTTGGTAAAGTGTTATTCTATATTTTTTCATGGTCTGAAATGCATGACATTTGATTTCAGAATTTGTGCAGAAACCCTGTATAGTTTGAATGCAGTTTAAGTTATTGTGTTTTTCTATTTTCTGTGTGTAGGTATTGATCTTCAGAGACAGAAAACATGCATTGGCAGTGTAAGTACTGCATATTTTTTTCTGAAAAGAGGGCTATTGAAGCACTATCGCTTAAAACATGCAACAGGTGGCACCAGCGGTATGTTTTTTCATACACAAATAACATTAATTTTTTGTTTTCTGTTAACAAATTGTTCTTGACCACTTATGAGTAATGTGTGTTTCAATATATTTCAGGGTACAGATGTTAATAGCAAAACGAACAGCCAGTCCTCCAAGACCCTTCCTGTCATCCTGGGTGGATGAAACAATGACTTATTCAAGATTGCCTTCTGTAAGTAGTCCTTTTTTCATCATTATTTACAATTCTACGGCCACAGGATACCCCCAATGTATTTTATCCTGTCCCTTGTTTTACAATAAATATATTTTAGCTTTTGTTATGATACTCGGACAAAAGTGGGCCTTACAGCCAGGCCACGCTAACTCTCGCATTCTAAAATGTTATTGTCGGCTTGTCATGTTACTGTTGCCTATGTTATGAGGATTGTGAGACCTGGACATCTCCAACAGCCTCCATCGGGATCCTTAACGGTACGGTCCACACAGCAGCTTAAACAAATCTTCCAACCGCTTCAACGCTCTCTTGCCATTTGACTTTTTGAATGGGGATACGTCCACTTGCTCGCTTTTCGCCAACCTCGCATTTGTGGGCAAGCGAAGATTTCCAGGACTTTTCAGGATTTTCAGGATTCAAATGTTGCAGCAATGTTCACATTGGAAGTCTGAGCTGGAAGCTCAGCCAATCAAGATCCCGTTCTATGCTAACATCTCGACAGTTCAAGCGCTAAGCCAATCAACCGCGTGCACAGCTGGGAGAGCCAGACCGCAGTTTATTTCCTCATATCCAAGACGAAAAATTACGGTAGCAAATCACCGTTCTTACACACCCAGAACTATTTTACACGGCGCGACGATACAAACGGAGGAACCAGGCATGGAGGGAGGTGGCAGAGACAGTGGGTGAAACTGGTAGGTTTTCGCCTCGTTTGGGAGTTTATATATATACGTAAATACTTGCTCGCATACAAAATCCGGGGTTTTTTGCTTGTATGCGGGGGCGGCGAGATCTCATGTGATTGCGTTTGTCTTGGTCGCGTTGCCTCGGAAAAAAATCACCAGCTCTCAAGAACACGCCCAGCTCCAACGATTTTCAAGATTTTTCAAGCTGCTGGTTGTTGACGTACCGTTACAGTCAATGCCCTGAAGACAGCCTTTGGCTTCCACTGACTCCTACTCCCCATCCTTGCACCGAGCAATCCGCCTTTCATATTGGAAGGGAAAACTGGTGGATGGGACGGCATCAATTTTCCCAAGGCTGCCCATGTGCCTACTTTTTGGACTCAATCCCGCCCACATTTTTGCAATACCCTCAACACTGAAAGAACACTTTTGAAATTTAATTCAAAGGGGTGGATGCTCTCAACTTGGCCCATAAGTCCCTTAAACCAAAACATCAAAAATGCCTGTGCAGTGAGCCAGAGCACCCACCTGGGGAAACTTTTTCTTTTTTGGAAAAGTGAATTTTTCTTTGTAATTATTATTCCTTTTCCAAAGGCGCCGTTGGCAAATCACACAAGAGGGATCAGATTGGTTTTGTTAAAAATGTGTACATTTTTCTGAACAAGGAAGCAGCAGAGTCCAGCCTCCCAAAATGGCCCTGAACGCAGTGAGTCAGAGCACCCTCCCCACTNAATTCAGGTTAAGGTGATTGTACTTTGTCAGACTTAATATTTATCTGTGGTACTTTAAGCTAAGGTCTTCTTTTGAATAAGAAAAAAACGTTGGGGGTATCCACAGATAAATATTAAGTCTGACAAAGTACAATCACCTTAACCTGAATTTGACTCAGGTGTAACTAAAGTCTGATTTAAGGGTTATTTATATTTCACATCATTAATCAGAATCTGCAAAGTAACTAAAATAAATGTAGTGGAGTAAAAATACCAGGTTAACCTGAATTAGTGGAGTAGAACAAAGTAGTACATGCTGCTGTAACCAAAACATTTCCCAACTTTGGATCGATAAAATATATCTTATCTTATCTTAAGATGATCGATGGCTACTGCCATATTTGCAAAATTTGCCTCTGAACCTTGACAAGTGCATGTTTCAGGCTTATCAATGAACAACAGGAGGGGTCACAGACATAAGATCAGCTGTTAAATAAAGCTTTTCTGACCTTAGCTGTCATGTGGGTATATTAATGCTGCCCATTATGGACACAAGCAATTTTCACCCATTTATTAATTATATGTTTTAAATGTGATAACACCACTGTGTTTCGTATCCCATAAACCTCCAGGATGTACACAGTTTAATACTGGCAACTTCTAATTGTAGGAAATACGAAAACGTCTTATAAAACTACAATTCCCAGTAGAGACGTGCCACAGAACATGTTGCTAAACACACAATAGCCAGCATGTGTAGTTCTGGGGGGGGGGCTCCATTCCATTTCAAAGAGCTGTTTGACGCTCGGCGTAACCTTGTCGCACTGCCACTCCAACATCCAATCACAGGGCTTGAGGACTAATCACGGGGTTTGTAAAGCAAGGCGGATGTTGTAGTCCCAAACGATAGCTGGGGATTCTGGGTAGTGTAGTGTCTTTGGAAACCGTCCTAAAAAACTATTTGTTTCTCTGAATCGAAGGTTAAAAACACAAAAGCATTGTAAACAATTTAAACCAATCAATATTGTGTAATTAACAAGGATAAACTGATGTTCTTTAGTGGATGAGTAATGCAAATATCACTGTGTAATCATTTGACAGTATGGGGAACACTTCCAGTTTAATTATGAAAACTTCGAGACCGGAAAAACTTTTTTCACCCCATGAGAGTTGACGTTAACTTTACATGGAAGCTGCCGCATATACACGTTATCCTGGCAAAACCTCAAATCATTTTCGTAATATCTATCAAATTATAGATCCTACACATCGACTGGACGTGGATTCTAAGAGTACAATATACACTTCTCGCTAGAAATCGAATCAAAAAGCATTTTAAGGGCCAAACTATTCCACAATTTAGGATTTCTTTAGAAAACAGAGCGTTTGCAATCAACGGCATGTTGTTTCTTACACGAAAACTAGAGCACCTCTAGTGGTCGTGTAAGAAACAACATACACTTGAAAACGTGTCTCTGGGTCGTAATAAGGGCTTGAACAATCGGCCCTATATGTTCGTTTTTTGTTGGAGGACAGGCTGAAGCAAAGAGCTTGTTTTCTCTCAAGTTCTTTAAGAGTTCTGGAGTAGCAGTTATTATGAAATATCAGTAGTAAACCAACAAAAACTCATTAGCCTCGCTTGAGACCTAAAATGACAACAATTTGCAATATCCCAAAAATATTTACCTCTAGTAAACACTTTTTCAGTCACAATTTGAGTTCCTCATGTCTCTAATCCTCTCTGCAAGTGCTGCCAACTTTCCCGCTCTGGCTTTGTGTCTTTCACAAGCTGCTGTGGTGAACCTCTGCTGTTTCACACAGTTTTTTTCCATGCAGGGTTGTGAGCGACCACCCAAGGCCACTGCAAGTTTCTCCCAACCAGAGCGGGAAGACATTGAACGTTTCAACGCCTCATTCTTCTCTCCCTCATTTACCCAGCGTCGGCATCACATGCCCACATAGTTGATCCTGGCTGCTGTGGACAGCAGAGCACAGCTGCACTGGAGGCTGGATTTCACCCTCCTCACGTTGGAAAACCTCTTTACACTCTCCCCTGGACAGCTGCAGTCCACCGGTGATGTGATGCTCTCATTCTGATGCTGTGAACACTCAGTATGGTTAAATTACATGAGTGCCTCTGCCAGTTCCATGCATTTCACTATCTGTTTCACTGGATGTATGGCCACAACAAAAACAAACATTCCTAGATGTTTTAATATTCCGCAGTCACACAGATTTATTATTTAGAGCTGTGTTCTCGATGCTTTTTCAATTATCTCTTATCCAATCAGAGTAAAAACCTACTTGGTACATGAACAGATTCATGATCAAATCAGATATATTTGCTTTTAGGTTCTCGACTCCAGATCGTTGATGTTAATCTGCCGACTCGGTATTTTTTACTTGCGAGTGGATTGAGAGCTTGAGGGCTAAGCGGTCCTTGTGTGACCCTGATCTGTGTACAAAAAACCTAATTGTAATCATAGCGTCTTCTCAGGAAATAAATCACATGTTATTCTCTTGCCCTTAGAAGGTCTTCAGAAGAGGAACTGCTGCACAAGTGTTTTCATGTCCAGTATGCTGCTGCATTGTTTAATAGGTGTATTTTATTAGCCATGCTGTCTTGGCTGCTGCCCACCATCGCAGCCCGGTGCCCTCTGTCTGCTGAGGCAAACAAAGACCTTCTATGTGTCACACATTTTAACTGTCTCACCAATCCAAACCCTCACTATGCTCCGATCTGCCAATGCTGAATGGAGAAAATGACAAGCCTCCTACATTTCAGATTGATATCATTCCACCAACCTACTGTTGTTATGATTATCTTTGCACCCTGCAAATCAGTGTGAATGCATGTGTGATGCTCAGTCATTTCAATGCAAACACGTTGTTCGTCACGGTTCAATTAAGCATCTACAGTATGATGTAATACAACATCTCTCCTCCACCCCCCTGTCTGCAGACCACAGTCCTGTCCACTTAGGGGTGGGAAGAGGCTTTCTGGAAAATGCTCTTTGGAGAAAGTGTAGGAAGAACGAGGGAAAAGGGCATGTGTTGGCTGGAGAGGGCTCATCATCTTATAGATTTAGACAAGGAAGGGAGGAAATACAAAGAAGAGTTATACTTAAAGAGGTTAAGCAGGGAAAGGAATATGATGCAGATGGAACTGTGCCAGAAAGAGTAAATATAGTAAGACTTACAAAGCCACAAATAAGAGGATGTAAATTGTCAACATTTAAGATGAAGATTTAGTGCACTTTTTCCTGTCAAAGGTGCTCCCTGTCGCCCCCTGTGTTTTATACGTGGGAATGAGCAGAATAGTATGAGAGGCTGTCTAGCTCACAACTCACACTTGGTCTTACAAACAATATCAGAATCTGACATGTACACCAACAGACTCTTTCACACACAGTATCATACCGTCTTTAACGTACTGTCATTCCTTCCTTCATTTAATATCATCCTATCATACATAAATAACTATTCTCTCTCACACACAAAAACAAAATCTCTTAAACGCTCCATCATACTCTTGTACACACACCACTATCGTCTTCCACAAACAACTATAATCTAATAGAACATTATAATAGTGTATGTGAAAGAGGATAGTAGTAGGCCTATGTGTGTAATCAGAATCAGAATACCTTTATTAGTCCCACAGAGGGGAAATTTGCAGCGTTACAGCAGGAAAGAGCCACAGACAGCTTAGTGTGGAATATCTTACATGCGTTAAAAAAAGTTATAATATAATAAACAAACAACACAACAATATGCTAAAAAAGTAATAAGTTAATAAACAATAAAAAATGTGCTAAAAAAAAAGATAAAAACTAAAAAAGTTACATAATTTTCAAAAATACAGATCAAAAACAAATCAAATCTACAAATCAAATCCTGTAGCAGTTCCACATAAAGCACATATTGCACATAGTTTGACGGTATTTAACAGCAGCAAGTTACACAATCTACAAAATACAAGAGTAAGAGTAAGAGGGAATATTATTTCATGTTAATAACAATAGTCATATAGCAGTGAATGAAAGGCCGAATAATAGCTTATAGGTAATAATAGTTAATGTGAATGACTATATAGCTATGTGTATAAAACAGAATGATAGGGTGTGTGCATAAGAATAGTTATGTGTGTGTGAGAGAGTATGATTGAAAAGGAAGTGAGTTTGATTGAAAAGGAAGTTGGACTACATTTTCAGTTCCTGATTGGCTCTACGTTTTATGTTTGATGGACACCGTCCAAGCATGGCAGTAGACTACTACTAATTTTCCCTATGCAACCTGAAGAGTAAAAGGGTCATGTCTGTCAGAAAGCAATGACTGTAAGGATTAGTAACATGTATTGTGTTTATGTGATGACATTTGGAGATGTGTAAACTCAATGAGAAAACGCGTTAGCATTCGCGCTACTGTTAGCATACACGCTAGCCAGCCTGTATACCAACCCAGTCTCACGGCATTTCGTGTTATAGTCAAGACATTTAATCTATTGATTTGTGTTCACCAACACAATTTCCCCCTTTTTTTCGTGTCACACAGAATGATTTTAAAGCAATGTATTTCTTGTAGTGTGTTTCGTGCCTGCACCACGTCTTTTTGTCCGGTCGGTTCTCGGAAGACCGGAAGCTGTGTGGTTCATAAAAACATGTTCTTACTCAATATCAAGCCACAATTATTGTTTTTGATTTTAAATCGTATAATGTCGGACTTTTTTTGCCGTCCGCGAGGAAAATAAAGAGCCTCAGAATGCTGAAATCTTTCATTTTGTAATCTTTTTTTCCTTCTAATTTGTTATTATTTTCTAAATAACACACTGTTATTTACTCAAGAATAGTAGCACACAATTATCCTTGTTTTTATTTATTTGTTTAATTCTATAATCTCGGGCTTTTTTGGCGTGTGTCAGGAACTGAATTTCAAAATAAAATATACACGAACGTGTGCCTACTTTGTTCATGTACTGTTGAGGTTAATTTCAGTAGTTGTGTGCTATAATGTATTAACAAAGTGTGAAGAGGAGGCAACTTTAGAATAGGGAACCTGTTCAGGTCAATTCGAGTCAAACTACTAGCTTATTGGTTATGAACAAGACTTAACTTTAAAATAGGGAACTTATTCTTCAATGGAAATACCTAATTTTGAGTTATTTAGACTTAATCAACACTTATAGTTTCATGTCTTGTTATATAAGAATATATAATTTTGTTAAGTGTTATTATGGGAGAATCACTATTCTTGTGGTATTCCAGCCTTAGACCCATAGTAAGCAGCGCATATTAAGACAAAAACTCATGTACAACAACTTCCTTACTTGCAATAAATAAGCACTAATTAGAGGGTTATTGAGGAAAAACTCTCAACTAATGGCGTATTACTTGTAGAATATGGTCATGTAGAATAAGGCATTAATAAGTGTTTTATAATGACTAATAAAGAGCCAATATACTGCTAATATGCATGTTAATTAACAACTAGTTGATGGTGAATTTGTGTACCTTAATTTAAAGTGTTACCAAAAGTTCTTATTGCAGCTCAAATTTAGCTAGCAGTGCTCTGAGCAGCTTCAGGCTTTGTTTTCAAGGCTGTAAACCATCGAGGAATGAATATTTAAACTGGCTTCCTGTTGGATCAACTTGACTTGCTTTTAAAGTATACTCTCTCACAACCAGTACAATATCCTCTCACATAAACTGTCATACACTCTCAAAATCACAAGCATTGTCACGATTCGGACAATGTATGAGGCTCATACAATACTACAATTCCTCTCTCACATACACTATCATTCTCTCTCACACACTCTACTATACCCTCATACACTGAACAAAAATATAAACGCAACACTTTTGTTTTTGCTCCCATTTTTCATGAGATGAACTCAAAGATCTAAAACATTTTCTATATTTACAAAATAAACATTTCTCTCAAATGTTGTTCACAAATTTGAAAAAATCTGTGATAGTGAGCACTTCTCCTTTGCCGAGATAATCCATCCCACCTCACAGGTGTGGCATATCAAGATGCTGATTAGACAGCATGATTATTGCACAGGTGTGCCTTAGGCTGGCCACAATAAAAGGCCACTCTGAAACGTGCAGTTTTGCTTTATTGGGGGGGTCTGGGGGGATCCGAAAACGAGTCAGGTTTAACCCTAACCCTAACATGTCACCCACTGACACATTAAAAAATGTTTTAGGGTTTAACCAGTCAGGTTTAACCCTAACCCTAACCCTAACATGTCACCCACTGACACATTAAACAATGTTTTAGGGTTTAACCCTAACCCTAACCCTAACCCTAACATGTCAGTGGGTGACATGTTAGGGTTAGGGTTAGGGCTAAACCTGACTGTTTTCCATACCCCCCCCAATAAAGCAAAACTGCACGTATGTTGTTGTCTTTAAGTGGGAATAATAGTGTTTAAGAAAATACAGTTTGGTATGTAAGTAAGTTTGATTTATGGCCCAAACAAACGTGTGTGAAAGAGAGTATGATTGTGCGTGTAAAAGTGTTTAGCAATATGTATAAAAGAGTTTAATGGTGTATGTGTGAGATTCTGATATTGTTTGTAAGACCAAGTATGAGTTGTGAGCTAGACGGCCTCTCATAGAACAGTGCTACCTTTGTGTGTTGAAACCTTCGGACATTTTCATACACAAACTGTTATGTTGGCAGGCAATCCTCACGGAAGGATACAGAATGACAGGCTTTTGATGATCTTGTCACGGGACATCATGTAAAGAGTTAAAGCAGGAGAAACCCAGAGGGAAGGATGTTGATAAGAGGTACAGTATATACATTTGAGGTTGGATTTTGAGCTGACTGAGCTTTAGCTACCTGGTCTATCACTAGTCATAATGAAGAGCAGACTAACGCTTTCCCCCTTCAAAGGCAAATATTGTTTCAGTGTCTTTTAGTACACTGAAAAAAAAAGGGAGTAAGATTTACTTAGAAAAATCAAGGTAAGAAATTGCACTCAGAAAACTGAGTGCGTTGTAACAACGTATATTTCAAGTAGCATCTACTTACAGTTAAGAAGTGTTTGTTACTAAAGGCACTCAAGTACACTTTACTATCAAATTTCAGTTTTTGTAAGTACATTTAACTTACTATTGCATAGTAGATTTTACTTAAGATTACATTTGCATCTTATTACAAATCTCCAGTAAAAACTATTTGGCTTTTCAGGTTGTTTTTATTTGTTATTCTTACCTTTTATTTAATAAATATTTGGGTAATATTTAAATATAGTTATTAAGTATCATCAAATGCAATTCTTATTCAATAAAACTGTTTTGGCTACTACAAAACATGAAACAGTAGACACTTTTAAACAACACATTCATTTTTGTTCTGTTGCCTGATAGATGCCATGATTAATCTACAATGATTTTAACAAATACTGCACAAAATTAGGTAAAAAAAGGAGAAGAAAAATCTAATTTCCTGACTCTAAAGCCAGGTCTTGCAAATTCCTCCACTGTGCACATAAAACAAAAGGAAGGAAGTCACCAGGCATCCTGGACTGTATACACCACATACTGTACACTTTGCCCTACACATGCACGGGTATATACATATTATGTTTCCTGCATTGCAGTTAAAGCTATAGTATAGTGGTAGGCATTTAGCCCACGCAATATTGGATCTGCTGTAACAGTAGTGTATTAATTGCCATAAGCTTGTTGAAAATAAAAATATGTTTTTGCTTTTTTAAGTTGATGGATGAAAACAATGACATTTACAAGACAAACCATGGCTTTTTAGAGGGCATTTTGTAATAACAGCAGACATGTTATCAATATGAGCTAGATTTATTGAGTCGGACATCTGGAAACCTGATCTGATTAAGATTCAATTAAATGAAGATTTGGCCTCAAAAGAACCCAGAGGGACTTAAACCCTCCTTTCAGACAGACCGCTGCTCAGACAATGACAAATCCATAACTTTCCACTTTGTGCTCTCCTTGATTATAAGTGCTTTCAAATTATTAAGACTTAAGCTGTTGTCCTGCATTAGAGTGTATTTTTTGATGAGGTGTTGGTATACAAAATATAAGCACCGATAATGTTTTTATTTGAAAACGCGGATGGAGAAATGGAAACTTAGCATGGCCAGGGCACTGCAGCCAAATGTGCCTCGTGTTTGAAATGAGAGGGAGAGTGCAAAAGCGAGAGGGCAGTTATATTCTGGACATGCTAAAGAGGAAGGTGCTGGCCCTGTGACCTGACATATACTTATATCAGTCAACATGGCAGACACACCCAGTAACTCTGAATGTGAACAAGTGAACGTTTCTTATAAAAACCTCGATATAACTCCTTTGTTTTGAAAAGAAAGACGAATTTCTGCGAAAAATATGTGAAAAATCAAACATATGTTTACTTGGAAGTGGAAAACAAACGGTGGCTCTTTTGCATCTAATGTTGCTAGCTTTAGGAATGCTGCCTGCCTCTTATTGGTGCCAGTTCTGGTGACAGCCAAAACATCTGAAGCATGCCAGGCAGGGTGGGCTCGCCATTTATAAATACACCCCTCTAAACGTGTCCGAAATTCACTGTGTGGATTTTACAGCCACAAGGTTTGCCGCTCAAATAAGATGAAGAGGAGGCTTACGTGTATTTGCATTCATCATGTGCTTGTATGTGCGTGTGTCAAGGAAACCAGTCAACAAGATATCGGACAGGTCGCTGCTACTGTTGGAGTTGTCACGATTTATACTTCCTGGTGATGTATTTAGAGCGCTGAAAATCTATCCTGGATTTATGAAAATATGTTTCACATATAAACTCCAGTTTAAGATGTGTTTATGCAGCCATAGGTCACATCTACGCCTTTCCTGGGACAACTCAATCCTTTTTAAAGGACAAGTTCAGATGTTCCCAAGTAAAGTTCCCATTTTGTAAAAAGGGACATTTCATATTCATTTTTATTACATGGCAGGTCTAGGAGTTTTATCACTGGTGTGAAAGAATAATAAATGTTCAATCCACAGTGAAATGCACAAACCCACTCTTCAAACTGTGCCCTTAATGCTCTGTTTTGAGGTTTGTAATATACATGGATCGGATTTCGAGGCGTAGTCGTGGGGGAGGGGGTCTGCAGTTCGGTGGACTAAGGATTGCACCACTGCTTTTTGCAGATGATGTGGTTCTGATGGCTTCATCGGTCTGCGACCTTCAGCACTCACTGGATCGGTTTGCAACCGAGTGTGAAGCGGCTGCGATGAGGATCAGCACCTCCAAATCTGAGGCCATGGTTCTCAGCAGGAAACCGATGAACTGTCCACTCCAAGTCCTTACCCCAAGTGAAGGAGTTCAAGTATCTCGGGCTAGGGAATGCTCCGGTTTTTGGACACAATTAACATGGGATAACTCCGGTCAATGGACGTACTTCGTCTCACTGGAATATTAATGGCGGTACTGCAGTCTCTTTACCGCACCGTTGTGACGAAAATGGAGCTGAGCCAGAAGGCAAAGCTCTCTGTCTACCGCGCCATTTTCGTTCCTACCCTCACCTATGGTCATGAAGGATGGGTCATGACCGAAAGAACAAGATCGCGGGTACAAGCGGCCGAGATGGGTTTTCCCCTTAGGGATAAGGTGAGAAGTTCGGTCATCCGGGAGGGACTCGGAGTTGAACCGCTCCTCCTTCGCGTCGAAAGGAGCCAGTTGAGGTGGTTCGGGCACCTAGTTAGGATGCCACCTGGGCGCCTCCCTAGGGAGGTGTTCCAGGCACGTCCAGCTGGGAAGAGACCAAGGGGTAGACCTAGAACCAGATGGAGGGATTATATCTCTTCGCTGGCCTGGGAGCGCCTTGGGATCCCCCAGTCAGAGCTGGTTGAAGTGGCCAGGGAAAAGAAAGTTTGGGGCTCTCTGCTGGAACTGCTACCTCCGCGACCCGACCAAGGATAAGCGGGAGAAGATGGATGGATGGCCCTTAAACAAGGCATAGGAATTTGTGATGTCACAATTATTTAAACATATATAAATAATCCATAAAAACGTCATTCGCTTTCAAGCTCAGATACGGAAGATCTGATCAATCAGAGCAGACTTGGCCTTTTTAGGGGTGGGGGTTTGAAGACAGGCGCTAAAACACACAAGCAGTAGCTCTATCAAGATACCAGGGTGGTCCCCTTTTCAAAAAATCTAGTTCAGACAAATTCCAACAAAAATGTGAATGCGCAACCAATATAACATAACCCTGAAAACCAGCATCCGGCAAGGGTGAGTGTGGTCAAAAGTATTCAAGTAGATGAGGTTGTAGGTTCAACTCTACTACACCTGTTTCTGGGCAGACTAGCTGGTGATTGCTCTGATTTGTTGGTGTAATATTGGCAGCTGCTTTTTATAAAACAAACATTATTCTTTGGTTTAAGACAAAAATACTTCCACATACGTCTTCTCAGATGATTCTGTGTAGTAATCATCAGATTGAACTTTCTTTTGTCCTCCTTCCTCCATTTGTATTTACTAGCTTAGTTTAATTATCAATAGTTAGGGGAAAAGGGTCAAGCTTATAATGACATTTAAGAGCGGCCTCTGCTGGACCACAAGGCACATTTTAAATCTGAACAGTTTGTTACTCCTGTTTTAATATTACATTTTGAACCAAAATAAAACACAAATGTACATTTTACGGGTGACACTGAAGGGCATTTCTTTTAACTAAAGGTTAACTCATTGTGTATAATTCCAATTAATAAAACACAATTAACTTAAAAAGTATTTTGCTCCCAGGGTATCGAAATCATATGTTAAATTGCTTGCTGCCTCTAATGGCGCATTTCCACTGCAGGACCTAGCCCGGCTTAGTACGGTATGGTTAGGCCTTGTTAGGCCAGGCTCACTTTATGCTGCATTTCCATTACAGTTTAGGAACTGGGGTAGTCACTATAGTAACGCAGTGTAGGCAGGGCGATCGGCTGTTCGGCGGGCGGAGCGACACTGCGAAAAACTGCCGTGACGTCATCTTCAATGCGAACCACAAAACCAAAACATCAGTCGTTAGCTGTTAGCACTCAGAGCTCACAGCTCCTCATATCTATTCAGAAACTAGACACAAGTTAAACAAGTACAAACCACAGACTGTCTGTGTCATGGCGAATACAGTCGCTGGTTTATTTATGTCTGTAGGCCGTTGTTGTGAGTGTGGACGGAGCACAACGTTAGCTTAGCCTAATCGATCCGATCTCCATTCAGAAAACACGCATTTTATAAGGTTTTTCAACTGCCGTCTGTCTGCAGACCGGTATCGGTATGTTGTTACTTCGGCATTATTTGGAACGTGTATTACAATTAAATCACGGTAAAATATGTTAATTTTCTTGTAGTTGTAGCCCACTTGCTAGCGATTCTCTCTGACCATTCAGCAGTCGAGAGTGTTTACGTCACTAGTTTAGCATATTCAGCCCGGTTGTTGGCCCGGTAAGAACAGCGCCGAGTCCCGTTGGAAAAAAAGTGGAAAAAAGACGGGA
>NW_011351700.1:1016369-1026549 GCF_000735185.1 Notothenia coriiceps | reverse complement strand
GTATACGTGCACTTGTAGGAAACCGTCCCTTACAGGAGAGTGTCCCAGATAGACATGCGACATCACATCACACTCCCTGACTGCACGCTGCCTTGATTAAATGGTTTGTGACCCCGCTTCTGAGCTAGAGGACATCTCATTGTTTATGCATATCAATAAAAGATCTGAATCTGGGTATAAAGGTCAACTATTATACACACGTGATCCTGTCTGCTTACATCGAGATGGTCCCTCTGCTGTAATGCAAGTTCGGAATGTTTCAGTACAAAAGTATTGCGACTCTTGTCATGATCCCTTTTATAACAGCGCTGATTCTGAACATGCCTAGATTCAATGTGTGGCCACTGTATGATGTGCGATTAGAGATTTGTGTAGCATAGTCAATTGAACATTACATTACTTGTTAGACGCTTTTATCCACCTTATCGACTGACATACTCCATACTAGTGGGCAATCATCAGAGGAGCAATTGGAGTGGGTTCCTTATTGTCATATACAGTACGACATAGATCAGACTTTTGCAGACAGGGTTGGAACCTGTGAGCTCCTATGATGCTAACATCACAGTGGCAATATTGGAGCCACACACTTCAGAACATTTGTTAGTACATTCTGAGACATATAATCTATGACGAAAAATCAGTATAATATAGACCTCATCAAACTGTCAGCATGTCGAACGTTGTTTTTTTAGTTTAAAGCACATGAGATAAAGAACAAACTGGATTTACTGCCTTCAAATTTAGAGCATTAAACAACATTTAAAAAAAAGGTCCAAACCCTTTTGGAGCAGACGCCAGTGGACTACAGGAAATTCGCGGCCGGGCCGGTGAGATTCAATGAGGAGTTCATTCTCAGGCAGAGGTCCAGATTGAAGAGGCAGGTCCCAGATGTGTGAGATTAACCAGTTAGACTCAGGAATTTCAATATCTCTTTCTTACTGTCTCATGGTCAACAAATATAACCATAGTGAAATGGAGATAGTGGCCTTTTTAGCTATTATATTAGCAATTTCTTGAATGTATGGAAACAAGTGATCTTCATCTAAATCTTTATTCTGGCGACTGAACTGTCTCGTATCAATTTGTCCTGTCCTTGTAAAGCACACCAGACATTTTAAAAGGAAATGATGCGCAATAATGCCTTTTTTATAATATAGCTTAACCACTTGTACGTTTTAAAGCTTATGCTGTATCTCAATAGTCGCCATTAAGTTAAAAAAAATCAGGAGGCAATTGATGCAGGATGAGGGAGGGAGAGGCATTCATGGAGGATACCAGGCCTCTTCTGAGCTGGAATCCACACAAGGCGCTGGCCTTCAAATCCCACAGCTGGCTTAAAACAAAGGTACACACACACACACACACACACACACACACACACACACACACACACACACACACACACACACACACACGGTAAAAAATAAACACTAGAAGGAAAAGGGGGGTGCAGATGATGGAGTAGTGAAGTATCCGTCCAGTCCATTTCCTCTTCTTCGTTTCGTTGTGAAATCCGTCTCGGACCCCGCCCCGGCTTTTTCATTCATAGGGGGGGAATGTGAGGGGCACGCCTGTGTTTTCTGTAAATATCTTGGGTCTCCTCTCCGTCACCCCCTCCCTCCCTCCCTCCCTTCCTCCCTCCAAGCCTCCTCTTGGGGAAGGAAGCTGACCCTCTCCACCCTGTAAGAGGTTGCATCCCAGAGGGGGGAAGAGGAGGGTGTCGGACCCTGGGACTGACAGCAGGAAACAAGAGGAGGAAACTCAAAGGAATTGTGCGTCTGTGTGTTTTTCAATAGTAACACACAGGATGTCAGCATGGTGATGCAGAGCTGTGGCATGTCAGGGCTCTACAACCGCACATTCTGTGAAAACACTCACTGTCTAATAACTTCGTATCTCTGGTGCTTTGAAGGTTCTGGCATTTCAAAATACTTGACATTTAGGATCACCATGACCCACAACATTTAAGCATCCAAAGTTTAATGTGTTCTGTCTCTGTGTTTATGTTTCCCTCTCAGTTTGAGTTTACCTAAATACTAACTCTGCACATTCCTTTACTGTCAAGATTTTAAAACATTTTTAAAACATAGATTGTTGATAGTTGTTTTTTTTATCTTCAAATGGATATATTTGCATAAAAGCAGACTCTGGGGTCCGATCTCTTGTTTTATAGTCAACTATACTTTTGAATTGTTTTGCCTTTTTAATAGACTATACTTACTTACTTTTTCATTATAACTTGGTATAGTATTTAACATGTTTGTACGACGTAATGGCATAATACTGATTGATGCAATCTTTTATGACAAGGTATACTATTCACTTTCCTATATTTTTTCTATGAAATACTTTACTATGATTTTTGAGTATTTCTTCAGACAATACTATACTATGACTTTATTTTTTTTTTGGCCTCGGGAAGGATGAAACAGGTTGGGGTCCTCTTTATCGTTTCTGCCACATTCGTTTTACTCCAAACAAACAAAATACACATGGACAGTATTTTTGTATAGGCCCCAATATGTAACCCTGGAAGATAATAACACTGTAACGGTGACCGAAACCCTGCCTTTACATGGCCTTTATATCTAACACCCACCTCTTTACTAAGCGTATTATAATCACACCCACATCCTTTCTTGTTCTTCATTTAAATGTTATTTTATGTTGATTGTATTCTATATTGTTTCATTAGTTTGCCATCACTTTTGAATACACTTTTTTTTTTTCTATTTGACCTTATGTATTCTATAGATTCAAATAAGCCTAGTGGTTTTTCTTCCTCTTTCTGCACTGTATATCATGTATCTGTTATATTTGTGAATTTTACTTTTGAGTTAGCCACATCATACAGAGATAGATATTTTGCTGTTAACCAGTCATGATTTTGACTTAAAGAGGACAACAGACAGCACATTTGCATAACCCCTGACTGTGTATACACTTTGCTGCTTATTAATATCTCTATGAAGTTTTTGAAACCTTTTTCTCCGGTCACCAGCTGTTGGCTTTTCTTGAGTACTCTTTTCTGTTCCAAACAAATAATGGCATCTTTATATCTCCACTCCAGATGTCCTAGATGGTGCTCTTTATAATAGTTTGTTTCTAAAATAAGTGTACTGCTGAGTAACTGCTGCTGGGCAACAACTGTGTACGTTATTATCTTTACTTTAGCCCTGCAGGCTCTGTGTGTTTACCTTATCAATTATTTATAGTTGCTTTGTTAGCCAAGTTCGTGTGTGTTGTTGTGATGACTCACAATAAGCATCTGTTTCTCTGAAAGATACCGAGCGATTGAACAGCTTCTAATGTTGTTCAAAATACCACTAATACTGTACTTCGCTTTTGTAAATCCTCTTAACTTTCGCCATAAAAAATAATTTCAAAATCCTTTGCTGTTATTCTTTAGAAATGTAACTTTTTCTGATTTCTAAAAACAACAAATCGTATTCCTTTTATTCAAAACTATGTAAAGCTCCACTGATTTTTGTTCTCATTGCATTGCAATCACACTTACAATTCAAGAAGAATTTGTGTGACGGCTGTATTATAGATAGATAGATAGATAGATAGATAGATAGATAGATAGATAGATAGATAGATACTTTAATTAGATTGATCCCAATTTGGGAAATGTTTGCGTTGCAGCAGCATAAAAAACAAAGCAATTTACAAAAGAGAAATTAAGACACAAGAAATAAACAGTCCATAAATATTTCTGAAATAGAAATAAAATAGCATTACAGTAAAAAAAAGATATATATATCCATCCATCCATCCATCTTCTCCCGCTTATCCGTGGTCGGGTCGCGGAGGTAGCAGTTCCAGCAGAGAGCCCCAAACTTTCTTTTCCCTGGCCACATCAACCAGCTCTGACTGGGGGATCCCAAGGCGCTCCCAGGCCAGCGAAGAGATATAATCTCTCCATCTGGTTCTAGGTCTACCCCTTGGTCTCTTCCCAGCTGGACGTGCCTGGAACACCTCCCTAGGGAGGCGCCCAGGTGGCATCCTAACTAGGTGCCCGAACCACCTCAACTGGCTCCTTTCGACGCGAAGGAGGAGCGGCTCAACTCCGAGTCCCTCCCTGATGACCGAACTTCTCACCTTATCCCTAAGGGAGACACCAGCCACCCTGCGGAGAAAACCCATNTGCTATTCCCTTTTTAAGGTACAACACCATGTCTCAATGACTCACAAAGTCCAGTGCTTGCAGAAAGAAAGAAAGGAAGAAAGAAAGGAGAGAGGGACAAAGGGCGACAGTAATGTCACCCAGATTTCAAGAGAAAAGGTGATGGTGGAAAAGTCCTCGTTTACTAAGCGATCCATTGAAAATTATATTTTTTATGTTTTTTTTTACTAAAGCTGACATAAGTAAAGGTAATATCTATAAAGAAATCAAGGTTTTCTAATTTCACTTTGAGGAGTGAGCTGCATTAGTGTTGAATTGCATTCCCTAACATATCTGAAGGAAGACCAGAATACAATTATATATAAATATATAGATAGCAAAACAAAAAGCTAACACCCATTTCAATTATACATTTTCAAACAACCAGTATTTTCCACAAAAAAATAAAAAAGGCATTTACGTAATTTCCGGACATAAAGGCCACCTGAATATAAGCCGCAGCAGCTAAATGGAATGATGTGTACATATATAAGTAAGCCGCACTGGACTAAAGCCCAGGTGTTTAATGTTAATTACCATTATGTATAGGGTTCGTGGACAGAGGGGAATTGTCGGGAAAGAGATGGCTGTTGAGTGAAGCTCCCATTTATTACAACAAGTTCATATTGCATAACTAATCAAGTTTACCATTAGTGCAATAGTAGTACTAGCGAACATGTACTGGTGCTGTGTAAACTGTACTGACACATTAGCGTTCAGACACACAAACTTTCAACTTTCCAAACTTAAACGGTGCGCTCCCAGCGCACGTACCGGCGTGACACAGCAGCGGTTTCAACCAGTTGCGGGGACAAACTGTCTCGCCTCGTAATGCCTGTCGTCTTGCTCGTCGTTCTGTCTCCCACCACTCTCGGTCCACTTTACTTTGCGCGCTACCTGTCCACCTTTTACGGCCTCCAGCTTTCCTGCTGGAACCCCCGCTTAAAGTGGGGCCGCGACCGGCCAAGAGCCCAATAGAGTTAAAGGTGGTGCGCCGTGAGCTGTAAAAATCCATAAGATTAGCCGCACCGTTATAAACCGCAGCGTCGAAAAATGGGAAAAAAAGGCCGGCTTAATAGTCCGAAAAGTACGGTACATCGTAAAAAGATGACATTGAGATATATGGTCAGGAATGTAGTCTTATATGGTATCGTCCGAGGGCAGGACCTATAAACACATTACTACCCAATAGCATGGGTGAGGCTGAACAAAAGGCCATTTTGGACTTATGTAAATGTAATCTTTTAAAAAAACAAAAACATTTACGACTTTTTTGGAATAGCTTAGAGTAATTGTAAAATTACAACCAGGGCCTTTAAGGCTATTGTTTATTGTTAGTTACTTTAAGATGTTTAATTCCTTAACCTATCAGTTGATTTAAAAACCTCTTATTTGAATGATGGTGTGTGCCTGTATTCCGATGATACCTGAGAGAGAATGAGCTCATAGGGTGCTGATCCCACCATTAAGCTAACAGTGCTGTATTTGCATTCATTTTGATAAGGTAAGCTGCGTTGATACTTGCCTGCGGGAAATACGAGAAAAAAAATAGTTAGATATATATATATAATAATATTATTATTTGATCTATTCCACCACTAGCTAATCCCAATAATGTATGAGTGTGTGTAGGTGCCTTAAAAAAAAAAAAAAAAAAAAAAAACAAAAAAAAAAATAAAAATAACCCCTTATTTAAGTGCGATGTATGTTAGTTCATATAATAGATGTTCAATGCCACCCCAAAATGATCACTGGTCCATCCTGCCACACCCCACTGAAAATAGCGCCGTGCTCCCGCACTGGCGTTCGGTCCTGATTTGTTTTGTCAGACAAAAGACGGACTTCAATGCTGCGTTTGTGACGAATGTGTATATTGATATTCTAATGTAAAATATGTGAAGCTCATCAACAGTCCTGCAAGTAACGTTACTATATTAATCCATGCTACTTTAGTACTAGCCTGATATAATTGATAGCTAACTTTACAATGTTGTGATGTGACGTTACGCTAACATTATGTAGCTAACAGCCGAATCACTCACCAAGATAGCTGCCCCTTCCCTGCTCTCTGTCTCCCCTCCGGTACAGCCCGAAGGTAGTGGAGAGTTGCATTAGTAACGTTTATCAGGAAACCGTATTACCATCTCTCTCCCCCCCACTCCTTTCCTGCTCTCTCTTCCCTCCGTACAGCACCGTAACATAGTGTGGATTTGCATTAGGTAACGCAAGATACGGACTGATACTTGCGCATTAGTTTCTGTTATGGATCAGTATCAACAGTCCTGCCAGTAACGTTACTATATATCAATGCTACTTTAGTTATAGCCTGATATATGATAGCTAACTTTACGATGTTGTTAGCTAACTTTCTGTAGCTAACGCCGATCACTCACAAAGATAGCTGCCCAGTTCTCCATTGGTTCTCCTCACACCACAGCTCAATTTCTCTCCGATGGCCGTTATTTCGTCTAATCCTTGGCTGCTCCTGGTCTCTTGGACGCCTAGCAGGCTCATAATTATAAGGTTGTGGTCCGTCATATGCATTCGAATATACATGTTCAACTTCTTCTGTGTCGAAACTAGCATTGGGATCCATGTTTATTAATACGTTACACCGGCCGTTCTCCCCCTTGTTTCCCCTTTTTTACGTCACACGCGGGAGGTCACGTGGGGAGGCTTTTTTGATGCGGAAGTAAAAATGTCTTACAAAAACGACGCCAGATGTCACTGTGGTGTATATTTATGTATATATTTTTGAAAATTTAGTGTATCATTTTCCTACACATTTATTCACAGGTGTCTTTAACCTGGAAGTTGTTCTTTAACAGTTATGACATGGACAGCCAGAGAGAATAAATGAAAAACAGCTATGAAATACTATATGACAAAACATGAATACAGTTTAAGTGATTAAAAAATATCCATAAAGAAAAATCTGTTTACAGTTCTGTTTCATATGGGTGTTGAGAGATGTATCCATAGATCTCTTAATATTGCTCTCAAAGTGCACCAGATTTATGCTTTTAACTTCAATATTTAAACAAAAAAAGCTCGCTTGGGGCCCCCAAAAGTCTAGGCCGGCCCTGTGCACATGCACATGTTCCCCTTGTCTGCAGAAATATACACTTGGAAATCAGATGTTTAAAAAAACTTGCATGTAGATTAGTATTTATTTTAAATAATTCATCAAACATGTGAAATCAAACAACTGTGAAGGGCTTTTAATGTAATACAATCTATAAGCTGTTTAATAAGGAAAATCCCTGATGCTGTAAAAAGTTTGATTCAGCCTTTACTATTCATATCAAGGGTTTTCCCAAGTTTTCCTAAAATACTTTGGTTTGTCATTTTTGGGTGTTTGAAAACAGCTCGTGTTTCTGAAGAGACTCTTGAGAAGAAGCTCTTACGTTGAGTCCTTTAATGTAGAATCACCTAAATACACCTTTGAGCAAACAGTGAAAATCTTTCCTAGACATATCTAATCATTTCTTTCTTTATTTAGTCTGAGCAGTCCTGTTTTCCTTGTCATCCATCATTTGATCCTGTAATGAGTCCAACATTGTATTCAAAAGCAAGCATTAAAAGGAATCTGTGTACATTTTGTAATTCATGTAATTCACGCAGTAAAAACACAAGTTGGTCAGTTATCTTTGGCCCATCACTGAAGCTATGTTACACATGTGATACCGTTTTCTTTCCCTCTAAATGTGAATATGATAGGGAGTTGCAGAGGGTGTGAGTTCAGGGTATAGACTGAAAAAACACAAACCAGGTTCAAGTATAGACCATCAGCGAGAGGTCTGAAGCCAACCACACACACCTCAAACACTTAAATATTTTGTTTAGTCATGGCAAGCCGGCCAATTAATATTTTCACATGAGAGAAACAAACGGAGATGGGTGCTTCATGAAGCCGTCCTTTAATGTGTGTGAGTGTATGTGGAGTTGTACTTCAGCTTACTGCAAATGAAATCCAAACAACACGCGGGAGAGACGTTCTAAAGAGAAGAAAAGCTACAGTTGTTCCCTCTGAAACAGCTCTGTTTATATCCTCAGTCGTCATAAAGGTTGATTTTGAAAGCTGTTTGAAACTATCCTTCAAGTTTAGGTCCAAGGTCTGGTGCTCATAAATTATAATTAATGAGCAGGCAGGTGTTTTTTTTCTCTCATCCAGTGATTTTCAGCTGAGCAAAGCACATTTAAGTGAAGGGATAACAGCCGCACATTAAGGGCTTCAGTGGAAGAATAATAGAAGTTCGGAAACGGCCTCCGTCTGTACGTTTGACTGCTTGAAAGCCTGTTTTCTGGCTCTGGTTATTTTTGCAGGGGCCTCGAGCTCTGGGAACTCTCAAAACGCCGGGAAATCGCAAGAGAATATTTGTGATGGACTGTGATGGAAGTTTGTCCAGGTGGCACGATTAATTGTTGCTGAACTTCTCAGTAGGGAAAAAAGGCGTCCCTCGTGGTCTTTAATTATGGGTGTTGACCACCAGCACTCTTTGTGGTGTAACCCAGGAATCGTTAATGGAAGGAGATGTCAGCAACAAAAGGTGCCGACCAGGGTCAATACAGTAACAAATAAATATGAATAAGCATTGAATAATAATTTAACCTTTCATTAATGCATAATCTGGCCGGAAGAGAACTCTCTGCTCCATAGTTTCTCTTAATAACTGGACTTAAACTCCCACTGTACATTTTACATTTATAATCAATTTAATATTGAATAATCAATTTCTTGCACAATAATATCCTGCATTATATTTGCTATTGGAAATGTGTATTTCCACATGTGTATTTTTCACATCCACGTATATATATATATATATACTCCACCACCTCTCTGAAGAACCAGCACCTTACCGTGGTAGAGAGGTTTGTGTGCCCTGATGAACCTGGGGGCTGTGTTGTCTGGAACCTTGTGTTCCTGGTAGGGTCTCCCATGGCAAATTGGTCTCAGGCAAGGGGTCAGACTAAGATTGGTTCAGAAGACCTCATGAAAGACGACACACGAAGTGAGGATACCCGGCCCGGAGGAAGCCCGGGGTCCCCTTCTGGATTGGGTCTTGGCTGTCTCGCGTCCAATACATACTCTAGCGTTCACTGGTCCGGACGACGCGCGCGCTCGTCTCCTCGTTCGTCTCTTCTCTCCTCTCTCTGTGTCGTGGGCTGTCTCTATGCAGTTTGTGTCTCTCTCCTCTTCTCTCTAATTAGTAGGAACGTGACTCCTCACTGGAATCGCGATTAGTTCTGTCTTCTCCTGGTTCCTCTCTCTGCGCTCTCCACGAAGGAGGCCCGGCCCATTCCCTCTCTATTGTGTCTATCTCTCCTCTCTCTCTCTCTCTCTGCTTGTGAGTGGTACTATTCGTCTCCTGCTCTCTGCTTCTCTAGTCTCTCTTNGAAGGTGTATATGTGGCAGCCTCCATGTAAAGTTAGCGTCAACACTCACGGGGTGAAATTTTCATAATAAAACCGTATTTCCCCCACTGTCAAATGATTTCAAAAAATCATTTGACAGTGGGGGAAATACGGTTTTATTATGAAAATTTCACCCCGTGAGTGTTGACGCTAACTTTACATGGAGGCTGCCACATATACACCTTCTCCTGGCGAGATCTCAAATCATCTTCGTAATATCTATCAAACTATAGATCCTACACATCCACTGGACGTGGATTCTGAAAGTACAATATACACTTCTCGCTAGAAATCTAATCAAAAAGCATTTTAATGGCCAAACTATCCTACAATTTAGGATTTTCCAGAGAGGGTTATTTGTGATTATAAAACGGAAAAGTGAAATCAAGAAATCTGATTGGTTCTTAGCCGTGATATAGTGAGCGTATACTACGGGTAGAATTGTAAGTTACTTTTCACAACAAGTCAGTATCCCTCCGCGTCTGAGAAAAACAGTATACCTTTTTACGCAGCGGTCCAGACATAGACATCAAACGGCAAAACATATTCAGTGTGCAGTTCCTTTGGCATTAGGGCAGGGATATCTAGATA
>NW_011351700.1:1005774-1016329 GCF_000735185.1 Notothenia coriiceps | reverse complement strand
ATTTATAAAACGGACAAGTCAAATCAAGCAATCTGATTGGTTCTTAGCCGTGATATACTGGGCGTATACCACGGGTAGAATTGTAAGTTACTTTTTACAACAAGTCAGTATCCCTCCGCGTCTGAGAAAAACAGTATACCGTTGGGCTGAAAAGCAAACGTCGGGCTGAAAAGCAAACGTCGGGCCGAACCACGCCCCTTAGCTGTGATATAATGAGCATATACCACGGCCTGTCGTGAGCTATTGCTTAAATATACAACCCTCCGGAGCGTTTGCAATTGCAGCTAATTGTTGTTTCTTACACGACCACTAGAGGTGCTAAACTTTTAAACGTGACTATAGGTCGTAATAAACTGCTGAATAATCAACCTATTTGGTCGTATGAGTTGGAGGACTTGTTGATTTCACTTCCTCTTTCAAAAGTGCTGAAGGTTTAAAAAAAAAAGGAAGGGGCTGAGCTCATACGGGACCCGGCAGCTACTGTCTAAACTAAATACTGCCGTGATGAAACGCCATATCATGGATTATCAAGGATTATTTCTGAAACAGTATGGAGCTCAAAGGCTTTCTCTCTTGCCGGTTATACCACAAGGTAAGTTCCTTTTTATTTCCTGCTTCTTCACACACATGCTCTCCAGTACAGGTTAGCTCTGAGTGTTAGCGATGCTAATGTAAACACCGACCATATTACGTCCAAAACAGTCGGGCATTGTTTCTCATAGCAACTTTCTGATAGTGCCGTGGGTCCACATTTCCGATAGTACGTCATATCGGACGCAAATTTGGATCAGCTCCATTGTACCCCCGTTTTTAGAGATTTAGGTACGGAGGAAAAGAGAGAGGGTTTTATTTTCTGATGCTGCGTGAGTTCCCCAAAACACCGGGGACACATATTTATGTATACTGTAAAAGACATCAAAAAGTGCATTTTGCATGACAGGTCCCCTTTGAAATAATACACGTATAATAACTCATGAGGAGGGAAGTGTTGCATTTTAAATATTTCCAATGCCATTTTTGAGCATTATGTGTGAGCTTTAGAAAGTTGAGGTGCATCTTGCTTCGACTCATTTATTCAATATTTCATAGTAAAATCTTCAACAATGCATCATATTTAATAAGATTATTTTACTTTGTTTTGTATGCGTCTCTAAAGTCAATTAGGAGTCATTTTTAAGCAGGTTTTCCACAGGTACAACTACAGTCAACAAGTATATGCTTTGTGTCTTCTACATTCATTCATCAGATTTCTGGCCAACGTCTTTGAGGAAATGACCACCACAGCTAATGGAAAATTGATAATAAATCATGCTCAACTTCAAATATTTTTCCAGAGTTTACTGAACATACAAGGAGAGGCCAAAGTATGATAATAATTAACATTTTATAACACAGGATTTCATTGCTGCACTGCAAATGTCACAACTACAGGAAACAAAAGACCTCTGTATGTGTCAGAAAAGCTAAAAGCATCATTAGGTCTGGAGAAAAGGTAATATCCATAATATGTGTTCTGTATGTGTTTGTGTGCCTCCTGTCTCCGCCTCTGACGCAGTATGTTGATGGGTGAACACCTCGTTCTGAAAATAACCATGCCCCTTGACCTGCAGGATGGTTTGGTAATAAAGTCGTATATAATGTGTGCTGTAATGCTTTCACAGATGGTGATGTATCTGCAGTTGTTGGCAGAGGAAAAGGTCTGCAAAACATTTTATCTGCGACCCGCACAGAGATCAAAACCCTGTTTTAATGTCTGGTCAGAGCTGAAGCCATGAAGGAGATGTATTGTCAGACAGGGGTACAGTAATTCAAGTGGCTGTACCCTCGCTGTTGCTCTGATGATTTCATGGAGATACTTGGATGTTTGAATTTATTAAAGCATAGCTAGTACATTTAGTCTTCTAAAATGAAAAAAGTCCTGCTGAAAACACTGATATTAGTTTTGTGTACTCTCTTAAGCCTTTGTTTTGCTTCTCTTTTTATGTCACATACCATTCAGATATTTCTATAAGTGACAGTGGAGGTTATAGTGGAACATTTTAGGTTTTCGAGCATTGATTTTGTGATTTGTTATTTTTTGTAGACGTCAAAGTTACGTGCTTGCTTGATTATATCTAAAGCGAAAATATCTTCTGAACATTTACCATCAAATACCTATGACAAGAGAGCAAAAGGGTAGTGAAAAGAAGCCTCAACAGACCAGAATGCATTGAGGTTGTGGATTATAGGAAAATGTCTCAACATCTCTTGAATGGGTTGCCATAAAATGTCCCATCTCACTTTTCATCTAGCGCCATTATAAAGGCAAATATCCCTTTGTCTATAACTTTAGTTTATGATCAAATTAATGCAAAAATAATGTTTCTCCCATCAGCCTTAGCGGTACTGTGGTTTGTGATGATTAGGAAATCTAAACATACAAAAATGCTTAAAGAAAATAAAATGTCTACATTGTAAACATTAGCATGCAGAATTGTAACCTGGTTAGTATTTAGCTCTTCATCAATACAGCCTAACAGTATGTTTAACCATAAACACAGTTGTTTCGCAACATTGACCAAGAAGTTGTTTTAACCAAAGTCATGCTCTAGGGTTTAGGATAACTAAACTTGTTGTCAAAGCAATGGAAGATCAGCAACCATTCATTGAAATGGTTTCGGAGAGAAAGATAAATGTTATCCTGCTTATTGTAGAAAAAACGTAATTTGTCTTTTGTCATCTATTTTTGAGGACTTGTTGAGGGTTGATATACTAGAGAATGCATGTTCAGGCATGTTTCCGAGGAGGATAATTACGTTAGGAAATGTTGCAGAAGTAGTGAAGGCAGATTGAGTAGATTTGTCAAGAAGTAAATGAAGCTTACTGACTGATGATTGTATGTTGGAAAGTTTCAGAGGATCTGATGATTAATATCAAAATGTTTGACCAACAGTTTGGAGTCAGACACTTGTTCCCTATGATTTTTTCAGTGCTCATTGTATTTGTCATTTATATGTAGTTAGTTTAAATTAGGAAGTTTGAGTTTGTGATACAATTGTATCAACATATATATTTTTTTTAATTCTGATTCTGATGTAAATTAAAGTGGACCTATTATGCTATATTGGAAAAATATTGTAGGGCCATACTTATACAAAACATGTCTGTGACGTTTTTTGCTTAAAATACCAAACAGATCACCCATTGTAGCCATGCCTCATACTGCTCAAACCCCTCTTTTACAGCCCTGTTAGAGAAACGCGGATTTTGGGGCCTTAGCTTTAAAAAAAAAAAAAGAGGAGGCGGAGCTAATGCCTGATCAGAATTCTACCAGAGATACTTTACTGGCGTTGATCCGGACCATTGGCCTTGTATAAAATTCACAAGTGGACCTTCAACAAAAACGTTTGAGTACCCCTGGTATATACAAATGAGAAGACTGTCACCATCTGCAAAAACATATGTCATGGTAAGATGGTAGCCTATTAAAGATAGACTAAAGGTTATTGAGACTGACAGTGGACAAATCATTTGTACATTTCAGTGTGTGCCCTCTTCAGGGAAGTTAAACAGTCCCAACTCCCATAGCAGCTGCCAGTGAACTTTTATTGTTCCACCATCAAGAGCCTACCAGTACTGCTGCACAGTGTGCTCAGCAGCTGCACAGGGAAAGAAGGGTGTTGAAGGCAGCTAAGGAGGTCATAGAGACCACACTACCACATCTGGAGGACATCCACAATGACCGATTACGAAAGAAAGACAGCATGATCCTAAAGTATTCTCACCAACCTTAACACTGCGTTTGCACCCCTCCTTTTTGCAAAGATACAGGACAATCTAAGGTTGCATTCGCACCAGCCTTGTTTAGTCCGGTTGAATCGAACCCTGGTGCGTTTAGCCGCTTGGTGCGGTTCGTTTGGGTTGGTGTGAACGCAGTCCGAGACCTCTGAAGTAAACTAAACAACCGGACTCTGGTCCTCTTAAAAGCAACAAGTCCTCCAACTCATACGACCAAATAGGTTGATTGTTCAAGCCATTATTACGACCTATAATCACGTTTTAAAGTTTTCGACCTCTAGTGCTCCCGTTGAATGCAAACGCTACGGAGGGTCGTATATTTAAGCNGCTTCCACAATCAAGACAAAGGTGCCAAAACCAGGACCAAAAGTAATAGTTAGAAGATCAATGAAATATTTTTGTGAAGAGTCATTTATAAAGGATGTTGAACATCCTTTATAAATGACTCTTCACAAAAATATTTCATTGATCTTCTAACTATTACTTTTGGTCCTGGTTTTGGCACCTTTGTCTTGATTGTGGAAGCGATAGCTCTGGCTTATGCGAGTCAGGGTTTGCAGGCACCAACGGGCCTGCGTGCTCATTCTACTCGTGGCCTGGCTACGTCCTGGGCTTTGTTCAAGGATGTTTCCATCCAGGACATTTGTGCAGCAGCGAGCTGGTCTTCACCGCTCACTTTTGTCCGTTTTTACAGATTGGATGTCTCTGCTCCAAGTGTGGCCCATGCAGTGCTGGGCCCCCATGTTGGGACAGAGTTCTACCTGTTGAGTACTGATTTTTGGTGATTTTCGAGATAAGCTTGTCTAGCAATACGGGAGTCTCAATATTCCATAGTGAGACATCGAACGGAGTGTTATGAATGAGAACTATAGGTTACTAACGTAACCCCAGTTCTCAGAGTAATATGAAGTGAGATGTCTCACCAGACAGCCCTTCTTGCTGAGGCGAAGCGAGAAGAGGTGCTTATTTTGAATGACGCTGCGTCGTAGCGCAAGCTACTTAAAGGGTGGGTGGATTCTCTGACGTGGTCGTCAAGATCACCAGCCAATCAGAATTGGCGTAATGAGATTGATGCTTCTGAGGCATACGCGGGGAGGCGCATCCCATAGTGAGACATCTCACTTCATGTTACTCTGAGAACTGGGGTTACGTTAGTAACCTATAGTTTTGCATATCTGGTCTGAAAGGAGTGGAAGGGGAGTTGGGGGGGGGACAGGGGGAAGGCGCTGCATTTGTGTGTGATGAGTGGGTGAGAAGATATGGTAATATGATGGCAGCTCTGTCATATGGTGTTAATTAGTTTTAGAGAGCCATATGTTCCCAGAGAGTAGGGCAGCTCAAAAAGACAACTCTTTTAACAACCAGTATTTATTCACATCAACACAAACAGCAGTTACAGTCAATACAGGTCTTCCAATTTCTTAGCGTGACAAATAGTTTCCGTCTTCCCTCAACACTGTAAGTAGGTAGCAATGGTGCATTCCATTAAACATGAGGGGCCCATAACCTGCACTCAGTGTCAACACAAGATTGGAGCCCCCATTATCCTGGCCATGCTTGGTGGATTCCTCTATTCTCCCCATTCTTTCGCACTTTGGAGGTGAGCTTTGTCCTCCAGGGGGNGGGGGGGGGGGGGGGGGGGGGAATGCTGGTCTACCAATCACTGTCTCTGTCTCAATGAGGCCACCAAACAAATACATTGCATCAAGTCACAGTCTATTAAATCCAGTTGACAGGAGTCGATGAAACATTCTCAGAGCGTGCTCATGCATTGTATAGTTTATGGATGGTGGAAATCAATGTTTCATTTCACCCAGAAAGGGAAAATAAAGGAAGTGCTGTGGGCCCCATGGAAAAGTAGAATTTTGATATAATGGAATCGTCTACTATTGCTGTCCAAGCCACCAGCTGGCTGTGTCGTTATGATCTATACCCGGCAATATAGGCTCACTATTCACCATGGCAGCATGATATTATATGATGTATTATAGCTTAGAGGGGGGTTGGTATAATACGAAACTGTTCAGCGGAAATGACAAAATGACAGAGACAGCCTGTCTGGAGGCAAGTGGGCCCAGTGCCTCGGTAAAACAGAGTCATCGCGTTGCCTTTCAGTTTACTTCCATCACGCTGTAAACTACCCTGTTGCACATACAGTACAGCAGGCATGAGCAGAGGATGTTAGAGGGGCATGGGGTCATATTTAGACAATTTGACGCCAGTGATTTTTGTTTCTTTTACATTCATCTTTTCATAGACAATTTTTTGGACGGTTCTTAGGGATAATAAAATGTATGTATTTAAAAACAAACCCATGAGAGGGGTTGGTTCAAACTCTGCTAAAGGACACTTCATTAATGCTTCATGCAAAGGAATAAGGTGTACAACTTTCTTAATTCAGATAATGCTTCAGTAATAAGAAGATGCTGATTTTGTACGGCTAAGATATATACTATTACTATGTGCCAACTGATTAATTTAATATAATTCACATAAATGTCATAAATCTTTCCAAATGCAGAGTATCAGTCAATGTTGTTATCCAAGCTTTAAATCTGGGCACATCTTTTGATTTCCATAATAGGAGAATACGTTTCTTTGCACACAGTAGACCATAGGACAGGAGATGAAGTTGTGCATTTCCAAGTTTGTTGCATTGTTCAGATGTGCCCAGTCAATAATGGATTGTTCTCGACAAGGTGTTGTTTTTCTTCCTCCACATGGGCTAAATGTAACTATACATGCATACCTTAAAATATACGTGTTTTTGCGACTTTGCAGACGCCGTTGTTGGAGGAGTGATCGGGTTGCTGTTTGCCTATATCTGCTACCGCCAGCACTACCCACCCTTTCTGCACACGGACTGCCACCTGCCTTACGCCAGTCTGGCTGCTGCTGCCCACCTGCACTCGCACCCCCAGGACGACCCGCAGCCCACGGACAATGCCACCAGCCTTCCCCTGGAGGGCCTGTCTGAAGGCCCAGTATGACTAGTGGCCACCACCGAGACGTCCCCCAACACCCTCACCAAGCCAGCGAGCCCACCTCCCCATTCCAAGTGACTGGCTGGCTCTTGAATACATTCCAGTGGACTTTAATAGGACGCACCCATCTACATACCCCCGTCTCGGTGACACCCATATGTTTATTTTTTTGGCTTATAAAAAATCTATATTTAGATGTGATGTATGAGAGGAGTTTATAAAAAATGGGACATCACCTCTGAGAGGGAAGAGAGAAAAACATGCTGAAAACCAGAGGAATCACGTTCTACTAATGGCGGTGAAGGAAGAGGAAAATATCTCCAGTTTTTGATGGATTTTTTTGGCTTGATGAGAAATGTGGTTGACAGGTTGTTTTATGTTGGAGTACATTTAATGTTTTGCTGTGAAGTATTGGGAAAGCAAGTTGGAGATACCCAGAAACATCCCATGAAATGTCACAGCAATCAGTCATGAAATCTAACCAGTTAAGAAGTATGTCCCCATAAATCAAAGCTAATGGGATTTAATAGCATGAAATCTGATGACATTGTGTTTCAGTCATACTTTAAAATGCACATTGCGTTTTCCTTTAAACACCCAAGGATTTGGAACAATGCTTTTTAAAATGTTCAATTGTCAATTGTGACATAAAGCTAGATATAGAACCAATTTGCTTTTGCACAAAATCACTGCTCGATATCAAGGAGAGTATTCAATGTTCCCCAACTTTACTATTCTACATTCGCCCATTTTTTATTATTATATTTCTCCCCATTGTATTTGGGCTTGTATAGGCTTCAGCAGTCCTGCATATTGTCCCTGCCCAATTTTTTTCCTTCTCCTTGTCTCCTTGTGTTTTAAAAGCCCTGCATTTGTTCCCAGTGGATGCACAGGGACATGAACCTAAATTGTAGCTCAATGAGTTCAATCTATAACAGGGAGGTGCCAGTGGTGGGGTGCAAGTGTGTCTGGAGTTGACAGACAAAAACTACAATCTGATCCTGCATTAGTTCTCATTAAGAGGGGTCAGCTACGGCTGCTTATGCGCACATTAGGACTATATGAGTTGGCCAATAGATGGCCCACGCATTTCAAATAGCTTTCAGCCCATTGTAGCCCCACAAAGAGATCATGTAGCATTCAGGAGATGGCAGCCCTGAACCCGGGGCAGCGATTCTGATGTTTTATTCATTTGTAAATGTTCCATTATTTATTAATATTTCCAGCCTTAATATAGTTATGTCGAAAGAAACACCAAAGATTTGTAGCTCTTTTCCTTTTTAGGTTGTATGCACCAACACTGGTTCCCCTATCATCTACAAAGCAATTGGTTGCCTCTTCCAAGTTCTGTCAGGAAGGACGAATCATTTTGTTGTCCTGGTTACTGTGTATTTTAAGCCATTGCTGTGACATTAATGGGAAGGTGCACTCTCAGCTTACCTCGAAACCAACCAAGCTACTGAAAAGGCAATGATTATATATATTTGCACTGAAAAGTGAATGGTGAAAAACTGGCGGTAGCACATGAAAACAGCATGATACAAAATGAGCAGCTAGCCAAACGTACTGTAGACGGTTATTTTGTCTTTTTATTATCTTGTCATATCAGTCAAGACACATATTTATGTAGAAAGCAACACTTGAAATGGCCACAAGCTGGTTGTTGCATCGTATAGAATAGGAAAAGTAAGCTTCTCTGTTCAAAATGATTTTAAACGCAATTTACTGAAATCAGCCACAATTAAGCTTCTATCATTACGGAAACCCATTGGCAGCTTTTTAAATCTGTTTATGAATGTGTGTGCAGGTTTTTGACAAAGCCTATCCTGCACAGATGCAATACAAAACCTTTTGCAAGAGAGGAGAAAAAGGTGCTCGACTCCACATAAGACTCTGTGACGAGACTTGACGAGACTCTGAGAGTTGCCTGGAGAGCAACTTGTGACCTCCTTGCTGGTCTTTCAGCACCAGACTGCAGATCGGTGTAATATTTTGACATCTTAAAGCAGATTTTGTGATTAAATGACACAGATGTATTATGTTCTATAGACCTGCATTCGCCTGACCTGGCAACTTGATGTTTGTATTTTGTCATTTTAGTATTACCTATTAGATGGTGCAGTGTATATTGGAAAAAATGTTGTTCAGAAGTCATGTCTGTTGCAGTATTTTTGCTTTATTAGCAGAGGATTTATGTTTCCCATTCCCCGACTTTTAATCATCTTCCTTTTTTTTGGTGCTATAGATACTTTTGTAGCGTCACTTTTATGTTCAAATTGTCATTCTGAAATTAAAATAATATTAATAATATTACAGTAAATATTCATTTTTTTCAAATTGGATGCGCAATGATAACCAGTGCATGTTATTCTGTATATTTTTCTTTTCATTCATTTCACCTCCTCATGGACTAAAGGAATCAAAGTGAAAAAATAAGAATAAAGAAATTATAATTAATCATTATGAATAGATGTCTGAAGAAAAAAGAGTGTAAGACTTAAGAAACTTTCTTGGCATGCCAGTTTCATTTGTGAGAAAATACTTTCTATGAATACGCATGTCTGGCCTTGAGAACTCTTTGAGCTGTGTTTTACCGTTTATATATTTTGTGTTAAATAAAAGCAGCTGTGTGACATTTGTCCAAGAAGAAAACAGATGAGCCTAATGTATCTTGTCAACTTGTGATCGTTGGAGCCTACCTTTGTTGCCGTGAAGGGAACTCTTCACTTGAACACACAATTCAGAAACCAATTTTGGATGTTTATATGAAAAATCTCCGTCCTGTTATCAGAACATGGTTATCACTAAGTTATAATATGCAAATGTACAATCGGACGTTATGCATCCACAGACGTTTGCTGTATCCCAAGTTCAGTTCAATGAATTTATGCTTCGACGGACCTGCTGTAGGATTGCACTGTGCTACTGAGGCAGTTGAGTGTGTGTGTGAATGTAACTCTGTGCTTAGTGTGTGTTGTGTTCTTCTGCATCAGTTGTGCTGCACTTTGTTTAGAGAGTTTAAATAAACGTGTGTATGCTTAAGTCTGCTTGTTGCTTTTCATATCAGTGTTAGAGATGGGCCACTCTTGATAGCTTTCATTTGTTCCAGTCAAAAGTTTTTAGCTAGCATTCTTCTGAAATGCATTCCCATGAAACCTTTCTTTGAATAAGAAAATTGAAAATGTTAACAGGCTAAAACGAAACTTTAATGATGAACATGTCATTATACAAACATAAGCATGTTAGTATGGGCTCAGAACAGTCTCATAATACACACATGCACACAGAAGGATTCACACTTGTATTTCATGATCCGCAAAAGGATTCACATTTGTATTTCCGGATCCACACTTGTGTTTTTCAATGCACACGCAAATGTGTTCCGTTTCATATACATGTAAATAAAATCCAAACACAGAAAAAAGTTTTACATACGTATTTTTGATCCACACATATTTGTTTTCCGTTTAAATCCCCTGAACCTGCAAACACGCTTTCTGTGCATGGATCGCTGTGCATTCGTGTGTGGGTTTTTTGAGANAGAAGTAGAAAGTACAGGTATTTGAGTTCAACATGTAAGAAGTAGAAAGTACAGGTATTTGTGTTCAACATGTAAGAAGTAGAAAGTACAGGTATTTGGGTTCAACATGTAAGAAGTAGAAAGTACTGGTATTTGGGTTCAACATGTAAGAAGTCAAAGTCAAAAATCGTCAGAAAAATAAGTAGTGGAGTAAAGTACTGATACCAGAAACATGTACTTAAATACAGTAACGAAGTATTTGTACTCCACTACT
>NW_011351700.1:998533-1005747 GCF_000735185.1 Notothenia coriiceps | reverse complement strand
GTTCAACATGTAAGAAGTAGAAAGTACAGGTATTTGTGTTCAACATGTAAGAAGTAGAAAGTACAGGTATTTGGGTTCAAAAGTAAAAAGTGAGAAACATAAGTAGTGGAGTAAAGTACTGATACCAGAAACATGTACTTAAATACAGTAACAAAGTATTTGTACTCCACTACTTCCCACCTCTGGTGAACACACACACGTTAACTCGTTGATGCACATCAGGCAACAATATATTGTAAATCCTGCATCAAATCCTGTAAACTCTTTGTACATGATGCACATATACACAAATATATGCAGTAAAATAAGACGAATACTATACTCAGTTTCTCACATATTTATATTTTGTTACAAGTTTTTGTAATAGCTACACCAAAGGAAGTCCCTCGTATGTATAGACCCACTAAAACGGATTTTGATTCTCTTCTTGTTGTCTTTTATTCATTGTCGTTTGTTTGTTTGTTTGTTTGTTTACTCACAGGTGTTCTCTAAGGAGGAGCTAAGGAGGTTCCTGCAGAAGTTGAGGGAGTCGTCTCTCGCTCTGTTGGACCGAGGACTCGACCCGCTGGGCTACGAGCTGCAGCCGTGAACACACACACACACACGGTTTCTGAATCACTGATGTTTTTTTTATCGTGTAACGTTTTTTCAAAAATAAAAGCCTTTGTTTTCCTGTACTTGTGTAGCGTTATCTTTATTTCAATTTGACTTCTTATCGCTGATTACTTAGGGCCTTCAAACTGCATGGTTGTCTCTTTTACATCCAAAACCTGAACAATATTTCGAGTAGATAAGTAAGAATGTATTGGGTGTTATATTTAAGACAAAATAAATTATTAAAATTATTTTGAGCAGTACCATTTTGTTATGTTTTTAAATATTTACATAGTGGGCTTACAAAACTGACATATACAAATAACGTATGAATAGTTTAATATACACAATATTATGTAGTAATATACATACACTACAAGTACATTAACAAATCCATGCTGTGTAGTATATTTATATAATAGTAGTATAATATGAGACAAACATAATACTACTACTGCATATTAATTTGGATTGAAGCACAATTCTTAAAAGTCATTATTTAAAAAAAACTTAGACATTATTTTGAGGAAATGTGTCAAAATAAATTAAAGGGAGGTTTTTTTTTTTTTAAATTGGACCACTAAAGTCTCCAGCTTGTATACATGGTGACTTTAGTTACATCCATGTTGACTGCTTAATAGTAGAATAAATAAACACTAGTGTGCAATATGTAAATTGGAGAAATGTATTACTAATGACACTTGGAAAAACGTTTTAATTTTGTATTTTAATATCATGTGCATGCCCCTATGTGGGAAGAATCATAAAGGTATCCTGATTGAGATTTTGGCAGGAACAAATAATCTTAAAGTGATCTAACTAGAGAATACAAAAATAAAAACGTCATTGTTATTGTATGCCTTCCCTCCATTATTATTAGATGTGGGTGCAGTGTCAGTGTTCTGCCAGCAGGAGAGTCACATGGACAAGTGAAGGAACAACTGCAGAGTTAACATTACATTGGACCTTAGAGCCCCAAACTGTGCAGCAAACTGGTTGAAAGCCGCCTTTTGAAGGATATTATTTAACCGAGAATCACTGACAAGGTAGGTCAACACAACAAAGACTGATGTATATATATATATGATATGTTTAAAATACGTTGTATTGCAGAAGCACAAGTGGGTGGTTAGCTGCGTGCTAACAGGCCGCGGAGCCTCGTGTTTTCTTGGCTGAATGTACCCGGGTTCATGAGCGGGAACGCGGCCACGATGTGTGGACGATGTTACGATAAAAACGACACATTAAATTAACGTTTTAGAACTGAAATTCACTGCTTTTACAGGTTTTAGTTACGGCTTTGTTGTTACGGGTGTTAATGTTAAGTTGTTTAGAGTATTTAATAGTTTAGTTAAGGCAGCGGTAACTGTAGCTAAGCTTGTTAAGTTTTTGAAAGTTCGCCATCGGTTACTCATTTAATATCAACTGTTGCTAGGCAAATTACTTTGTATTTAATATGGGATGATTTTACTCTTAACTAATGTATTAAACTTGTGTTTTGACTTACTTGCAGTTAATTAAAAACGGAGGACGGAGGTTTTTAGCCTGAGATGTAATGTACAATACTAGATTGTACTTTATTGCTCCAAACATGGAACATGTTGCCATATACATCAAATAGCGTATACATATACACTATAAAAAGCGCCAAATTACAGCTAACATGATTTAAAAGTAGGATATTATTTTTCGTTAAGTGTGCAAGGAATAGCATATAAAACTAAGTAACGAGATACAATGCTAACTCGCATTATTATTTATTACAACATATTATTAGGCATGTATGTTGTTATAATCATTAAAAACTAGCTTTAACGTGTCATTTAATTCACTAACAGGAGATAGCATGCAGAGACTGAGTGAAAGCAAACCTCCTAAACTTAAATGTCCTTGTTTTTAACTCTATTTGAAACTATTTTCTCTGGATATTCTTCTATATACATGTAGGTTAATTTGTACTGGTTGTATCCTGAGGTGCTAAATGCATTTTATCTGTGTTCATCGCATGTGAAAGTGCTATAGAGAGTCAGAGTTGACCACAGAGAGCAGGGCAGGGACATGTCTGGGCATATTCCCTGTGTTTGTGCGGCAGCAGCTGACTCACGCTCTCAGTCAGCTGGAGGTGAACAGTCATGTTTTCTGAAGCCTCTTTCTGCCCAGGCGTATTCACTCAAGTGCCAAATAATACACACTTGCACGGATTGGGTCTGGGCATGTTAAGCTCCTAAAGATGTGTTGGGATTTGTGTCCTTTTTTTTGCACAATTTGACAAGTTTTGTGCAGAAATTTCATGTTTTCTTACTTGTAATTTTAATTAAAAAACATTATATTAAGTCAAACTCAAAACCCTCCCTCTGCCCAGACATATTCACTCTGAAGGCCCAAATAATTAACACTTGAGTCTGGGCATATTCTCTTCCTAAAAATGCGTTGATATTTCGGGATTTTGGCCCTTTTTTCCACCTTTCTTTGCACAATTTTACAAGTTTTCTGCAGAAATGTAATGTTTTCTTACTTTTAATTTGAATTAAAAAACATAGCATTAAGTTAAACTCTGAATCCTTTATCCAACTGTAGCATTGTGTATATATTAGAGCTGTAACTATTAGTCAGAAAAATAAATCGCACAACTATTTTTTTATTTGACTTTTCAACAACTTGGAGATTTGCTGTATTTGACATCATATTAAAGTGAATATTATGGGGGTTTTTTTACTGACAAAGAAGACATTTAAAGACTTCACCTTTAACATAGAAACTATGATGGACACTTATCTGTTTTCTGGCATTTTAGTGTTTAGTTTGTTACAGAAAATGCCGNCCCTCCCTCTGCCCAGACATATTCACTCTGAAGGCCCAAATAATTCACACTTGAGTCTGGGCATACTCTCTTCCTAAAAATGCGTTGATATTTAGGGATTTTGGCACAACTATTTTTTAATTTGACTTTTCAACAACTTGGAGATTTGCTGTATTTGACATCATATTAAAGTGAATATTATGTGTTTTTTTTTACTGACAAAGAAGACATTTAAAGACTTCACCTTTAACATAGAAACTATGATGGACACTTATCTGTTTTCTGGCATTTTAGTGTTTAGTTTGTTACAGAAAATGCCGTTTTCACCCAATAAAACATCGCCATTTTCTGCATTTCTCTGTTTTATATGATATTAATGTATATTATGGAGTTATGGACTGACAAAGATGACAGTTAAAGACTTCACCTTTAACCCAGAGAAACTATAATGTACACTTTTACTATTTTCTGACATTTTAGACACCAAACTATCAATAGAGTTTAGAAAATAGTGTTTAGTTTGTTACAGAAAATGCTGTTTTAACCCAATAAAACATCGCCATTTTCTGTTTTATACGATATTAATGTATATTATGGACTGGCAAAGAAGATATTTAAAGACTTCACCTTTAACCTCGAGAAACTGTGATGGACACTTTTACAATTTTCTGACATTTAGGAGACCGAACTCCAAGAAAAAAGTTCTTAGTCGCTCGCATACCTGATACAAATATATTTATGATATTTCTTTCTTGTGTCGTTTCATTACGTATTTAAGCGTCGGGCCGAACCACGCCCCTTAGCTGTGATATAATGAGCATATATCAAGGCCTGAAGTGAGCTATTGCTTTTATAAAACGGTTACCAAGTGTGGCAATATGAAAGAAAAATACACACTCTAATTTAAATAGTTTGTATTAGTAAATAATGATGTTCAAAATAAAATAGTCCCTCCGTGGCCTTCTGCACAAAACATAGTGCGACGTGGTTGCTATGCAACGACACTAACAGCTGGCGAACATATTAGACAGAGAGCGTTGATCCATTATTTGGTTGTTTATTTACCTTAATGTATGTTGTCGTTTATTGTGCACCCACTGAAAAACTGTCCAGCATCAGTAGCATGGCTTACGTGGTCACTTGTATAGGTTGAGGTTGTTCTAGCTGTTGCTTGGCGTGGCGAGAATATTGCTCCACTTTCTCCGGTCCCCGAGATTGGGCTTCCAGTAGCTCTGGAGAGAGCTTTCGCACCTGTGGCCACTAACGGTCATAATTTCTCTGCTTTGTTTCAAGACCCGCATCAGAAAGCTTTTGAATGGTGGTACTTTTCCAGTTGGTCTACCTGCTCTTCACGTAGCTCTGCATGTCGTAGTTTAGGTGCTTTTTTTTCTGGAGATAGGCACTGCTCAATCCACTCCTCCATACTATAGTAAGACCCCCCCGGAGGTCGAAGTTAATCTTAAATGTTTCCATTTTATGCTTTGTAAGTTTGTTTCGTAACGGAAGAAATTTAAATATATTTATAAAACTGACAAGTCAAATCAAGCAATCTGATTGGTCGATAGCGTTTTTGCGGACCTCTTTGATTACAGATTTGAAAACATCGTTGCTTGCTTTAAAAGTAGCACAAGTCATTATGTTAAACCTTCAAAAGTATCTAGATATCCCTGCCCTAATGCCAAAGGAACTGCACACTGAATATGTTTTGCCGTTTGATGTCTATGTCTGGACCGCTGCGTCAAAAAGGAGGGCTTCTGCCCCGTTACTTCTCCGCTGCTTTCTTGTTCCAGTATGAAAAGCAATTTCAGCCCAACGGTATACTGTTTTTCTCAGACGCGGAGGGATACTGACTTGTTGTGAAAAGTAACTTACAATTCTACCCGTGGTATACGCTCAGTATATCACGGCTAAGAACCAATCAGATTGCTTGATTTGACTTGTCCGTTTTATAAAAATACATATACATGTGGAAAATACACATTTACAGTAAGAAAATATAAAGCAGGATATTATATATTAATTGTGTAAGGAATGGATTATTAAACATTACAAATCTTACAAAGCAAATTTTTGTTCTTATTTCGTGAAGACGTGGTGAAGACACGTGCGTGAAGACGAGGTGTCTTTACGTGAAGACACCTCGTCTTCACGTGAAAACCCCTCGTCTCCATTATTATTTGAACTTGTTTTTAGAGCTGCATTTGTTCCAGTGTTGGAAAGCAACTGTTAGAAATGAATGAAAGGAGAGGCAGTGATTTCTCGTTGCATCACCACGTTGGCAGACTCCGTATTTTAGAAATAATGTGTTCATTGTGTTGAAAGCGTGACCTTTAAGAGGAGCTATTTCTGTGAGAGTGCATCACATGTTTGAGAGCATCGAGGAAAAGAGAAACACACCGAGTGGAAACCTGATCTGTTTCTGCATATCGTGTTGCATCAGGACGCAGAGCGGACCCACACAAACATGGCGGACAAAAGGCCGTGTGTTAGGGGACGGAAAAAACACAGTTTCCCTTAAAGTGTGACACTCTTGATTTAGTGATTGAAGAGCTTTTGCACAGAATCAACAAAACAAAGCAATTCAAACAAAATGTGAGAAAAAACTGATTTCCTCTCTTTTTATGGTGGATTTTCATCATTTATCTGCTAATAGAATACATTAGGTCATTTCCCGGTGGGCTCGGCCTTTACACCCAAAACAAACATAAAGTGTCCCTTAAGTATGACACTCTTAACTGAGTGATCTACGTAAGAGCTTTTGAACAGAATCAAATCAAAAATGTTTCTGTACATGAAAACGGGCCAAAAGGCGTCGATGGCCGTTCACTGCTTTGTTATAAAGCATCTAAAAAGAGACGAATCAAACAAAGTCAACTGTAAACAGTATCTTTATATCTCATGAAACAGCTGATTACATCTCTGCAGGGTTTTAAATTCATTTTTGCATATTTTTGTGCTGGTTTTATATAATTTTGTGGACATTTTTTTTTCTTTTTCTGGCCGTTAATTATCTTTTTTTGCATCGTTCTTTTGCTATTTGGTATCTTTTTGTTGGGCTTTGCAGGATTTCTAAGTAATTTTGTATCGTTTTGTTTTAAACTTCACTTGTTTTGATTGTCTTTGGATGCATTGTAGGAATTGTACTCATTTTGCATCTCCTTTTTAGTATGTTTAGGGTCATACGAACAATGTCCTTAGAGGAAATCAAAGCTGTAATCGTAACAGCGTTTGGTTTCTGCAGCTTTTAGTAAACGCTGCCATGTCTCCTCAAGTTGCTGAATGTTCTCTAAACGCTGCACGTGAAGTTGCTGAAGACGTTTCTTCATGAGGAACATTTGGGTTTTTGTATCTGCATCCTTTCTGAAGCTGCAGAATATCACAGTTTTGTTGCAGCGCGTTGGCACCTGTCGGCCTCCGTAGATTTACTCCGGAAAAACCCAAATCAATCGTCTTATTGTTTGACTTCAAAAGAGTAAAAGAAACAAAGGTCTTTGTGTGAAGTTGCCCTGGATGAGATGTAATTCACATTAATCACATGTCTGTTGTTTCTAAACACGCTCCAACGTCTGGGAAACAAATAAAAAACTCAGATCATAACTACACATAAATCACCGTCGTGTGAAACGCTGCTGCCCGCGCTGTGTAAACAGTTTCCCCCCAGGAATGATTTCCACACAGATATGATCGTGTGTGTGTGTGTGTGTGTGTGTGTGTGTGTGTGTGTGTGTGTGTGTGTGTGTGTGTGTGTGTGTGTGTGTGTGTGTGTGTGTGTGTGTGTGTGTGTGTGGGTGTGTGTGTGTGTGTGTGTGTGTGTGTGTCT
>NW_011351700.1:993940-998442 GCF_000735185.1 Notothenia coriiceps | reverse complement strand
CGGTTCGTCGTCGTCGTCGTGTACGTGTGTGTGTGTGTGTGTGTGTGTGTGTGTGTGTGTGTGTGTGTGTGTGTGTGTGTGTGTGTGTGTGTGTGTGTGTGTGTGTGTGTGTGTGTGTGTGTGTGTGTGTGTGTGTGTGTGTGTGTGTGTGTGTGTGTCTGGCTTTAATTGTGAGGCGACAGCTGGAACATATTTCAGGTTTTCAACACGTGTCCGTCAGCGCTGCGGTGTTTGAGTTCCCGCGTGGAGGTTAACTCGGGAAACTTGGATTTAATGTCCGTGTTTCTTTATGTTTTACGCCTGATTTGAGTGTGGTAAAACAAGCCCAATGTTCATGAAACCTGGTGTTAGCGTGCAGCATGTGCAGAGGATAACTACAGGACAGAGTGTTATGCTGCTGTCAGCTGATCTTAATAGGTTTGCTGTGGTTTCGTATGAAAATATGCCTGAGAATCCTCACAGATGGGCCTTCAAAGAGCTGTGTTATGCTGCTTTCTTGCAAACGGTGTCATCTTGCATGCATCTACGCTAGCTGGTAGTAAATCCGTAAAATATTCATACAAGTATAAAGGAAACCGTTCAATAATAACTCGGAAAAATAGACTATTGTGAGCTTTGAACGCAGCTTGGAGACGCGTTCGAGACACAAGAGAAACACAGGAAACTTCAGTTTTCATGTAACGACCGGGTCATCGTCGGGTCATTACCTGCTTTTTGTTCAGGACCAATTCACAGATTTAATTAATCTTACATGTATTTTTCCAGAAGAATATTTCAGTTCATTTGGTGCTTTTTATAGCTCGAGGCTAATGTAGCATAGCCTAAAGTCCCAATTAACACGATCACATCAGATCTGCTTTAACGAGCCGTGTTAACGAGATCAGTTCATTACAATCAGAGAGGTCAGCTTATCTGCATCGTGAACGCTTTGTCTGAGGAACTTTATTTATAGTCGTTACAGACGCTCAAATAAACAACATCGACGGAGACAGTGACGTATTTAGTCCAGTCATTAATTCAGAATAAACGACCAGCTTTTTACGGAAGATAAGAGCAGCATAAAAGCTCATTATTTACCGGTTGTGCGTCACTTCTTACGTTAATTAAGAGAGTCTCGTTCCTAATCACGTTTCTCGTCTAAAAAAAACTATTGTGTAACTATGTGCATTGTCTTTGGCACTAATTGACCTCCGTAAATCAATTTTTTTAACCAAAATGCTTTTGTCATTTTTTATTTATTGTGTAGTTTGTATTTGCTGTCCTCTCATCTTAAGGGATGAATTACTATTCCTGACATACCAGTATTAAACACGAGACGCATCTCCTTACGTGAGCCGTGTTTTTGGCACTAATTGACCTCCGTACTTGCAGCTTTTTTCCAACCACTTTAGTTTTAGTTGTCTTTTGTTAAATCTTAAACTCCGGATGAAACTCTTCTCCTGGTGCTGCTCTGCCACCTTCCTGCCGCTCCTCCTCTTCCTCAGTTGTTGTAGCTCCCCCCCCTTGTAGCCCCTCCCCTCGTAGCCCCTCCCCCTTTCAGCTCCTCGTCCTTTATCCTCCTGCTTCAGTTTCTCCTCACACCGACCTGAGGCGGCACACCTGGAGGACTCTTTTTCTTCTTCTTCTCCTTCTTCTATCTCTTCTTCTCCTCCTCCTGCTGTTTTTAAACGAGGACGTACTCTGACCTCCTGGATGTGTTTCGACTCGTGGAGATTTCATTTCATTTAATTTTCCTCACCTGGACTTTATTTGTGGAAGTTGGAGAAAAAAAGGACTCAAAGTGAATTATTTTTGGATAAAAAAACCCTGCTGTGGGAAAGTAAGTGTCCCAGTAACCCTTCTTCTACTCCTCTTATTCCTGCAGCCGCTTCTTCTTCTCTTGTTTCTGCAGCTTACTGTCACTTTTTAAAGTCTTTTTCTTCATTAATTGTCTAAGTGTATTTATGTTGCACTGTTGGACTTCTTCTCTTTCTTCTTCTTCTCTTGTTTCTGCAGCTTCATTGCATTTTTTGTATGTCTCTATTTCTTGAAATGTCGTTATTTATGTTGGAGGACTTCAGAGCTGCTTCATGAGGAGTCTGCTGTTTCTGCTCAGACTCTTAATCACTTTGAGATGAAATATTTAAAATCACGACGTCACTTATAGAAACTTGGATAGACATTTTGTTCAACAGAATATTAATTTAAAATACTTTTGGTGCTTATTTTGACAGCTGAGAGACTTGGTGTCAGTTTTGAGGACAAAATACAATATCTATAATAAAGGGAACATTTTCTGTTTTTCACTGACATGTCTGTCACTTTAAACACGTTAATATAATAAATAATACTTTTCCAGCATTTTATCTTATTTGACATTTTACTGACTTTTTTCAATATTTCTGTCGTTTTAAACTCCAAAGTTTTGATGTAGAAATTATTTTTTGGAGCTTTTTCTGACAGCTTATGAAGTCAGATATTTACAATGACCTGTATTTATTTCTTATTTTACTGACAGACAATGACATTTTTAACACATAGCCCAAACGTTTTTTGACTTATTCTTGTCTCATTTTCACAATTTCTTGACTTTTTACACTAAATTTGATCCGTTTCAATGTTTTCAGCCTGTGTTTTTGCCCTAAAGGCAAATATGTATCTAATTTGATGTGAAAACTTGCGTATGACACTGATCGCATTAAAATAGGTTGTTAAACTGCAGAAATAAAGACGTGAAGTCTGCGAGATGTTGTATCGGTTTAACGAGGGGAAAGTGATGAGGTGTTTGATCTCCTGCAGATTCTGATGAAGTGTGTGTGTGTGTGTGTGTGTGTGTGTGTGTGTGTGTAGGATGAGTTTCCTGCAGCAGTGGATCTTCGCTCTCTTCTTGCTCTGCTCTCCGGTCACCGGCCGCCCCATCGATGCCGTCAGCAGCAGAATGTAAGTTTTAAACATTACATGACTTTACTTACTCAATACTGTGGACAATCCCCTCAGGAGCACTTTGGGGTGTAGTGTCTCAGGGACACAACGACATGCTGACTGCAGTGGGGTTTGAACCTGAGACCCCCTGATCCCAACACCTACGCACAACCCACTGCACCACACGCCTCCCTATTTTAAACATATATATATATTTAAAATCCTCGATGCATCCTTTAAAGAGTTTCTAACCCTCCAGATAATCTGATGAATCTCCAGTATTCCTGTGCCTTTATTTACACATGTCTTGTTCAGAAGCAAAATCCTGAGGAATAAACTCGATTTTTAAGCATTTCTTTCTTGCAAAAAAAGCCCAAACTTAAAAATTCCGTCCATAAAATAATATCTTTAAATATATAATAATTTTCACATTCAAGAACTAATTTATTTAACTCAAAAACTCTAATTTAAATTTAGTGAAAATTGGTTAAAAATATTTTAAAGAAAATGTTTTCTGATTTTTATTGTTTTTACTGTTTTTCTCACAAAATAAACCAAAACATTCAAGAAGTTTTTCTAAAATAATAATAATTAAACAAATCTAAATTAGTTCAAAGTTAGGAGTTACCTGGTTCAACAAGAAGTCACTATTGGTTTAAAAAACCCACATCTTCTGAAATGTTATTGATCAAATTATCAGTTTCTGGGCTTTTAGGGATTATATTTATCTCTTATTTTCCTCAAAGAACAATTTTAAAGTGTTTTAAAATGTAGAAATCTAAAATGAAAAGTGGATTATTTAATAATAGATGGAAATAAAACCAACTAGATGTTCCTTTCTGAACACATTTTTTAAATATTAGACGTTTCCAGGTTTAAATACAGGAGGACTTTCTGCTTTTCTTTACCTTTTTTAGCCAAAATTCTACCAAACCCACCAAAAATATTTGACATTTTAAAATAAAAACGTGGAAATTTGTCCAAATATTGGATTCAAATCAACATTTATTTGATCAAAAGAGAACATGTCATCTTCTCTAAAGTTTAACTGGACATTTGAGAGAAAAATGACATGTTTTTTAACGTTAGACACATTTCATGCTCGCAATATCGTGCATATTTCCCATTTAGTCTTCATGCAGATGCTGGAGTTGTAGTTTTTATTTTTCTGGAAACTTTTTTTGTGTTGGAGAAAAACTGAGGTGTAAAACCAGCAGGAAGTTCTTCTGTGTTTGAAGTTCAACTTTAAAGAGGCCAGTTTTCAAAGAACAGGAAATATCTGTATGCAGAAAAACAGACGGCAGCTCGGGAGGATATTACTGACCTCTTTAAAGAGTCCTCTCCTGCTGATGTTCAGGTGTATATCAGTATGTAGTGTCTCTACTTTAAAGAGTCCTCTCCTGCTGATGTTCAGGTGTATATCAGTATGTAGTGTCTCTACTTTAAAGAGTCCTCTCCNAAGTGAAGTCTTGCTCATAACCAATAAGCTATTAGTTTGACTCTAATTGACCTGTACAGGTTCCTTATTCTAAAGCCAATATACTGCTAATATGCATGTTAATGAACAACTAGTTGATGGTTAATTTGTATAAAGTGTTACC
>NW_011351700.1:986253-993915 GCF_000735185.1 Notothenia coriiceps | reverse complement strand
ATACTTTATTCCGAGTGTTCTTGCTTTTCTCTTTGGAAGTCATCACATAACGGCCTTGTAATACACGGTTCGGCTTGCATTAAATATTACACATCTGCCGTAGTTCTCTATTTACAGTATAGAGCTCTGATTAGAAGACTTCTGGACAAACAGGAAGAAGTGCCGCCGAAACTGAATATGTGACGTGAATCATAAATATATCAGCAATTACAAAACATCATACATTTATTTTCACACAATACGTCTCCTTGCAGTATCAACATAAATTCGGCTGACTTTTATATTTGATCCAATTAGTAGATTAGTTTGATCCACCCCTCGAAAGTTATCGCTGTTTACTCAGCCATGTTTAGCATGTGGATGTGCAAGTCGCGCAAATGTTACGTAAATATAAACCTGCGGCGGAAATCCCACCGAATCTAGTAATCAAGTATCTATAATCTAGTAATTCTGTATGTTAGTAGTTACTGATTTGATAAAAGTAACGAAGTAACGCGTGTCGGGCAATGTTAATAACTGTAGTGTGATTACTGAATTAACGCGTTACATTACTCTGTTAATGACAAAAGTAATATTATCACAGTTACTTTGTAACGCGTAGGCCTGTCACGATAATTAATTGTGTTGGACGATACATTTTTATGGAAATTATTGCGATAAACGATAATATTGTAATTAAAAGGCATCTGTATAAATACTTATTTATGTTACGATTATTGTGTTATGTCACGTTTTGTATGTCTTGTTTTGGGTGTTTTGCTGTTCTCCCTGTCATGTTTTCCTCTTGGTATATTGTCTGGTCCTTTTCCCTGTGTTTTTCCTCCTGTCGTTAGTTTCCCTGGTGTGTCTAGTTGTCTGATTGTGTTCACCTGTGGCCCTTGTGTTTCTCCTCCCCTGCCCGGCTGTTTCTCGTCTTGTGATTACCCTTCCCTGTATTTACAGTCTTGTCTCTTCCTGTGTTCAGTGTTGGTTCGTCTTTTGTTTGTGACTGAGTTCACCGGTGAGTGTTCTGTCTTGTCCAAGTCATTTTTATTTATCCTTGAAATAAAGGCATTTTCAGCGTTATCTGCATTTGGGTCCTTCGTCCTTCACTCAACCGTAACAATTTACATCTTATTACATTACATTTTGGGGGAAGCTTTGTTTGATACAATATATTTTTTGTGCATGATTTTAGCTGTATGTTACAGTGTGAGTACTGCATGTCCATGTCTAGACGGCTGTGTTTGCAAGTCTTTGTCCATGTGCTTTGTCTTGATCTGTGTTTTTGTTTTACCCTCTTTGCACTTCCCCTTCCAGTGTTTCTCGAGTTTATTTGTACTCTGGCAGGCAGGCTTTTTAGAGGGCAGAAGTCGTTTCCTGGCATCCAATTTACAACAGCAGCACCACAGCGTAAACAAGTTCCAAGATGGCCGCCTGTCTGTCCTTCTGAGCCCTCCTCTGATCATTAGGGCCTATTTATATAAAAGTCTCAGAGCCCGGTGACTGGTCGAGCGGCCGGCTGCTGCTTGTCTTTTCTATATTTATGCCAAGAAGACAACATGTACGGCTTCTGCTGGTTTTTTAGAGGGAAAAAGAAAACACACACACCAACATCTGTTTGCACCTTTATCTTCCTCTTTCTCTCTTACACTCATACACACACAGGTCCATTAAAGATGATGGGCTTGTGGAAGATAAAAAAAAGTTTCAGAGACCATTTCATATACTGAACAAGAGGAGGATTTGAGTCATAACGACCGTCAGCTCTCAATGCTAAGATTACTGCTGTTTTCAACGTTTGGAAAACACAACAAATAAACTGACAATTAGTTGAATCTTTAAAAGTAATGTATTTTATGCACTTGGCGAAAGATATTCAAAATTCTTAAACTGTATATCTTCAGTGGGAGAATGTGAATGGAATATTTTAAGGGGGAAAGAGGAATGGAAAAAAAAATTATAGTCAGACTCCGTTATAAAGAACAAACCCAAGGAGCAATTATCTTCTAGTCCCCCTCAGGGCATGCGGGAGAGAGAGGCGCCTCGAATGAAAAGTTTTGCTGTTGTCACAATTAAGGGAAGAAATTACGAAATGTGAATTTTATCAACAGAGAGAGGATTGAGGTAGATGTTTTTCTCTGCATCACATTAATCATCTTTCATGAGGGTGTTGAGTACTGATCAAACTGAACATTCTAATTGGGACATGCTTCTTCTCTGGTTAACATTAGGACATTGTTGTGGAGAATGACACGTTAAGCTGAGAAAGGAGGGAGTGGGAGGAGCTGAAGAGGAGGGAAAAAAGCCAGACATTCGTACACTATAACTTCAACTCTCAAGACAGTTATTTTAAATTGCTCACACACTAAAATTACACAAAAGCAATTGTTGAAACTGAGACTAAAAGGGCTTTAGCTCAACTCAGGTATACAAAACTCTGAACACATATTCAGCTTTGCGGAATCTGACTTAAAGCCACTTGTTTGTCATTGGACCAATTAGCCAAACACCCAATAGTTGATGACGGTTAATTATTTAAGATGTTAGCACTGTAAAAAAAAGCACAGAACACTGGAACACTACAATAGAAGCAAACATAACAGCAAAAGGATTTAGAGCATGTCTATTAGCACTTTCTTTTATGTCTGTCTTTTACATAACGATATATTTAGAATATATGCTGCAGCACCTCTTGTCACCCTCTGTCGGAAACCCGAGCCCAGGCTGCTCTGACTGATAAGCACCTCTGTTGTGATTGATCAACTGCTTGGACACGTCCCACCGTTTAGCCCATCATGTACAATGTGTTGGATCGCTAGCAAATAGAAGTGTGCATGTTACATAGAGATGTCACTATGTTACAGTAAAGTAAACAAATGACTCCAATGGAGGCATTTAAGGGAGTGTGTGGGAGAGAAACTCCCTCTGGAGTGAACTTTGTTATTTTAGTCTTTGCAGACCATTTACATGCACATAACACACTACAGGAAAGGGAACATCCCAAAAAGCATAACATGTCCACTTTAAAGTGTTTACATTTAGCAAAGCGGAGTGTAATTGTTTAGTCAGCTTGTATGAACCGTGAAAAAGTTGATTTTATTTTGTTAATTAAGGAGTTTTGTCTGCTAGGTTGCGTGAATTGTGTGTAGTGATTTGATAAAATAAGCCCTTCAGCTATTTATTGATATGTAAATAATACAAGAAATATTAATCCCGATCAAAACTTACAGATGATGAAGATGGGAGAAAAGAAGATCCTCCAGACTTTGCTTGTTCACATCTTAATGATTATACTAACGTGTTGGTCCCTCTGGGCTTTTTTCAAGAGTGTTTAACACAATTCATACAACATGATTACCAAGTAATGCTCCACCTGTCTATACAGTTGTGGAGAGAATTATTCCCTATGGGAGTGTCTGTCAATATTTGACAGAAACGTGTGTAATCTGCTACACTCAGTTCCTCATTTAAAAATAAATGAAGGTCACTTCAACAAGCTACACACCATATTACATGACTCTATGAACAATATCATTTACTGACATTTCACAGAGAATCGGCCTTGCCAATTTTATAAGTCCATCAAAATGGAATTTTGAGTGTGCCATTAATATCCAAAAGTTCTTAGAGCATACCAGTTTGGGATCAATCCATCTATCTTTACATCAGGTACTCTGGGATCAATCCTCAGGAGAATAATTGTGTGGGGGATACAACAATGTTGTATAAATTGTGCTAAATATTGTTGAGAAAGGACCAGAGGGGCAGACACTTACTGTAAGTGTGATTATGATGCTGAGCATCAGCAGTGTGCGGGATCTTCTTTCCAACACTCATGACTCTGAGTTAGTGGTACAAGCAAGTATTGTCCTTGAAAAAAATTAGGTATATCAATGAAAGTGTTTTTATGAAGAATATGGAATTGTTTTAAACCTTATTTTAGTTCCAACACCATTGGTGCATCTTCTTCCTAATAACACATGGCCAGTGATAAAGGAAGTTCACACCTCCTTTAATCAGAAAAGTACAACCATTTAAAATAAGTACAAATGGCCTCTTTTATTTTATCATTTGAATATAAATTGAATCTATATTGGGACGGGATGGAGCTTGTTAAACTATTTTTATACTCGCTTTATATTTAAGAATGAATCATAGAGGATGCTCAAAATATTTGTCAGATGATTAAAGTACAATATTTCCCAATATAAAATATGTATAAAAAACGAATTAAAACATATCAGTCAAAAGGGTTTAACCCTGCAAGGCCCAAGGTTGTAATTTTACAACATTACTTTAATGTGGTCTTTATTTTTTAAAGACCACATTTACATAGTCAAAAGGTCCTTTTGTTCAGCCTCACAATGCTATTGGGTAGTAAATGTGTTTATAGGTCCTGCCCTCTGGCCATACACTCACACAACTTCCAAATCTTCAAACGAGCAACATCTCTCTGTTTTATTGGACTGGATTTGTCAGATTTAAGTAAGTAAAATGCCTCAAATATATTTTTTTGTGATTATTACAATGTCTAGAACATGTACATATTTAGTTATTGTGGAATACATTCATCAAATGTGATTTTGAGCAGCTTATGTCTTTGTTGTAATATTACAACACTGGGTCAGTGTGGTAGTCAAAATAGCATGTGTCCCTGTCATGGAGCCCGCCCTTCTGATGGCCCTTCTGATGCATGGAGATTGCCTTCTATATGTCACATATGGAAATAAAACACGAATATAATATAATGGTCTTTGAATCATTCACTATAACTAAGTTCTAAATGTGTCCTCTGTTAAGATTTTTGAATTAAGACAGAAAATTTGAAATACAATTAATACTTATTTCTCGATAAAAGTATGTGAAATGATATCTGTAGCAATATGTTAAACTCTCTTGTTATAATTATCAGTTTAATTCGTTACAAAAATACATTTACTCTTCTCTGGGCTTTCTAGCAGACAGCAGTCTTTCTTTTGAAATATGTTGGGAGCAGCTTGGATGTATCCCTTTTAGTATTTTGATAGCCTGTTAGCATTTGCCAGACAGCATTGTGTGATTTTAATGAACTGGTTTACTGCATGTGTGGGTGTAGTGTAATCCTGTTTCATTATGATAATAGGCTAAGGCCTGAGTTTATGTATTGGTGACTTCAAGGTGTACAAAGTTAAAATAGGATTCAGAGCTTGATTACATCCGGACACCTGGAAGGGGTGTGCATGCCATTCCTTATTAGTATGTAATAGGCTAGCCAGAAATAATGCAACACTTGTCCCACCACCATATCTATATCCTTCAGGTAATCTATTACAATGATAATATGCAATTTTATTGATTACATATTATTATTACTTTTTCCATCAGAATGCCACAGCAAAGAGATGAGACTCCTTCAAGCGCGGAATTTTCAGCTTAGCATTCAAGCATACATGTGAGGCCAAGCCACACCCGGTGGGGGTTCAAAGCTGTGGTGAGAACGGAATCTCTGAATGTCTTGCCTGACTTTTTGATGTTACCAGCTAGTGTCGGATGGGATACGCAGCCCAAGTCTGACTTGGATTGGTGTGGTGATGTTGTGATGAAGTTGCCTCCACTCCACGCCTTCCAGAGCGTCAGAACTACAAGATCTACTCAGACAAACTACTCCCTGTGTCCCATTGGTATGTTGTTAGCTCCTTAGATCGTGGATTCGTATATGTGGGAACATCCGGCAGGTGCGCTTACTGCTAACCTGGAAGAGGGAGAGAGCTAGAGAAAAAAGGGGAGAGCAAGCTTTATTGCACATCCGGAGTGCGAGGGCAACCCAATATCTGCTGCCTGTCAAATCGGTATGAGAGCAGAGCCGGCTCACACTGTGTCATCCTTGCCTGTGGCCAATCCCCTGTGCCAGAGAATTCATCGCTGGGACAAAGCCCAACAGCTAGAAGTTTGGAGCCTTTACATTTGTGTGGTTACTTCAACAAGTTACATGGGACGGGTGTGGATTGTCTTGACTCGTTTAACGGCCAATACAAGTTTCCCCATGAAATCCCAACGCTTGGTATCATGCTACATCTTCTGGCAACACGACATCCTTGTTTGTGCAGTCAACGCCTTGCTCCTCTACAATGCGGCCGAGTGCAAATGCCTCAAAGATGCCAAAGCAGGAGATCCTGACCAGGAGACAGTTCAGGCAGATCTAGCCATCCTCGTCTCAATCCTGGCTTAAGAATGCATTTCTGCCTTTTTGCCGTTTTTGGAATCTTTGTTTTAATATTTGCATTGTCATATTTTTTACTTGTATCTAATGTATTTTTGACATGTATCTTGATTGATTCTGTTCTTAATGAAGGTGAACACAACTCCTCTAAAAACACACACAAAGAGCGACGACCATCTTTCAGCAACAGGAGCCCAGCAGCCGACAGTGTAACATCAGGAGGGCCCGTTGAATGCCCTCGAAGACACCATTCTCCACCAAACGAGTCCCCTTCCAAGATGTCACAACCTCCACTGGGAATGTACGCAAGGACCTATGCGCAATTTTTCCAGTGTAAGACAAAGAGAGACGCTGCAGGACACTGCAGTAAAGGGTACACAAACACACAATGCCAGCAAGTGTGCTTTTCCGACGATAGCGAACTGTTTTGGAAACTACCTGTATTAATATTTAATAAATGACTATCATAAAAAATAACGACTGATGTTGATTATTATTCATGCTACTGCTATATACTAGGGATATAGGGGCTAAGCTAAGCAATCAATCCTGCCAAATCAACCCTTAGACTTGTTCAATATATGTATTCGGCATATGTGAGAAATACAGATAGTGCTGCCTCCCACCTAAAAAAACTCTTTAATTCTGCTCCCTACAACAACATAGGAGGCTGTGGCTCGGAGTTGTGCGCTGAACTTCGAAATCAGAGGATAGAAGAGGTTTGAGTCCACTGCAGTCAGCCATGTCATTGTGCCCTGGTCGCGCCCGTGCAGAACACTTCACCCAAATTGTCCTGCTGGGGATTACCCAGCAGTATTTGAGTATGCCTACGTCGCCCTTGCGATAAAAGCGTCTAAGTCTAGAGTTAAATGCCTAAGCTAGCTAATGCTAAATAACATCTTGAAAGCGCTTCAAAAAAAGGGGTTACCGGGTGTAAGTCAGTATACAATTAAATGTGATTATGTTAAAAGAGTTTCACTATCTGTGACAAGTTAGCCTCTATAACACTATAAGTCCACAAAAATGTACCCCACCCATTGGCTCCCACTGGGTTCTGCCCTATAAAGGCACACATTTGCTGACAGCACTTTTGCCAAAAACAAAAACATTGAATACTTCTAAACAGAATTAATTGTACCACAGCCAAATTGTGAACCATTTATCGTAAGCCACTTATAGCAGACAGACATTTTTGCAAGGGTGAAATTTGTGTGTGTGTGTGGTGTGTGTGTTGTGTGGTGATGAAAAAAAAAAAACATGTGTGTGTGTGGTGTGTTGTGGTTGTGTGTGTGTGTGTGTGTGTGTGAACGCATGTTTTATGCTCCACTTACTATTTATTAAACTTTTGTTGCCATATTGTAAGACGTTAATGACCTTCCAGGAACGACCAGAAGCCTCTTTTGCAAGCAGTTTCAGCAAGGCGTTTTATAGGACTAATTACTATCGTGAATAAATTATGTACTTTAGGAGTATTCATCACA
>NW_011351700.1:981725-986083 GCF_000735185.1 Notothenia coriiceps | reverse complement strand
GCGTAAATAGCATAATTAGTAAAACCGATTTCCTCTGTAATTGTCGCCTGCAGAAAGGCCCCCAGGTCGCACACTCATACTGGGAAGTCAAGGGAACTGCCTGTAAATTGTAATATCACATACGCAGAGCGCCTTGCTCCTGTTGCGTCGTGTGCTCAGAAGAGCGCTCGGTGCTCCTCATATGACAGACTAAGGAGCTCTGTAAATTGTAATATAATGAACCCTTTCCTGTTCGTGTGTCCCTCAGAAAGCGCTCGGTGTCTCACGCCCAGCTGATGCACGATAAGGGTCGCTCTCTGCAGGATCTGAAGAGGAGGATGTGGCTTCAGGAGCTTCTGGATGAAGTTCACACTGCAGAAACCAGAGATCTTCCCCCCCGCCCTCCCCCATCTGGAGGGGGAGGAACCAGCACCGAGGGAGTGGGGGTGAGCACCACGGGAGAAACCATGCACTCAAAACCCCCGGGGGGAACCAAGAACCTCCCCCTCATCTTCAGGGAGGAAGAGGAAAAGGAAAAAGGAAATCTCCCACAGGAAACCAACAAATCTCCGAGAGCCCCGGGGAAAAAGAAGAAGAAAGGGAGAGGAGGAAGGAGGAGAGGAGGAGGAGGGGAGGAGAAGAGGAAGAGGAGGGAAAGATCACTGGGAGGAGGGAGGAGGAAGAGGAGGGAGGAAGAGGAGGGAGGAAGAGCGGGGAGGAAGAGGAGAGAGGAAGAAGATGGAGGCAGTGGAAAAGGGTTGGAGTGGAAAACGCTGCTCGGACTGCAGAGGAAGTGAAACGCTGTCAAACTCTGACACAGGTGAGAGAGAGCTGAGATTTACTACTTTATTTAAGAGACCCTGAAGGCAGCATCTCCCGGTCCAATGGGAATTCAACATTGGATTTCTTTCAGAAAATACCTGCAAATGTATTTTGAATACATCTTTGATTTTCTGGTAAATAATAATTTTTAAAAAGTCAAAGACTAACAATAAAAATATGGCTTTTAGTTCATTTTAAAATAAATAAATATTTTAAAGGGTTTTAAGCTTTAAAATCACTCTTTAAAATAAAAGAAACGTTGTCTTTCGGTCTAGAAACAATGTATTTTTATGTAATTCTTGCCATTTTAAAAGATATTTAGCAACAAAATCAATATTATATATAATAGTTTTGCATCTTAATTATTATTTAGAATGATATCTATTTATCAAAACTCTGATTTAATGTATTTCTCCCTCTCTGTGTTTCAGAAACCTGCGGACACTCGACTCCTAAATTCTCACGCTGCAGTTTCTCTGTGAACGTGATTATTTGGAAAGAAATTGGAAAATATTTATTGTGTGTAAATATTCTAAATATATCAGAATAGATAGATGATGATAAGTATTTGATGCGCTGCGAGGCAACAGATGTTACTCTTTGTGAATCCTTTGCTTTTATTCTTTTTTATTCCAATAATGTTGGTAATTTATTTCGTCTGAATGGTGTATTTATTTTTCTAAATGTATCGGGGTGCTGCTGACCTTCTATATTTTTGTACCATAATGCACTTTAGATATATAAATATAAATATATATACCATTACGTTCTTTGTTGTTGAATGAAATGAAGAAAAAACGACGGTCGTCTCTTTGTGTTTTTGTTCAGTTTTTTTTATTTCTCGCTGCTGATTTTTCGGATGTTTTCTGATAAAAATGGTTTGTTATTTTATTTAGTGTTTGAGTCCCGCTGCCTCTGTTTCCACCAAATGCTCTGCTTCTCAAACTCTCTGTACACAAACCAAACGGCTCGATATGTGTTGGTTTTGGCTCTTGCACTGAGATAAACACCCTGTACTGAACGGATTAAACATTTGACAGAATCCTCCTCGCAGTCTCACGTCTCTTTAATGTCGCTTTCTAGATAGATAGAAGGGGAGGGAAGAAACCCTCTTTGATGGTCTCACATGCAGAGCACACAGCGCACAGTGACATTTGTTCTCTGCTGTTAACCCATCCCAGTCTAGAACCAGGAGTCTAGAACCAGGAGTCTAGAACCAGGAGTCTAGCACCAGGAGTCTAGCACCAGGAGTCTAGCACTAGGATCAATGGGAGTGAGGGGGGAAGGGGGTTTTCCGGTTCCTTGCTCAAGGGCACCACGGCAGGGCAGGAGGTTAACTGGGACCTCTCCAAGTAGCAGTCCACACTCCATATTTAGGTTGGGGACTTGAGACACAAAAAAATGAGTTTTACATTAAAACCCGTATTCGTGGTGCACCCCAGGGCTCTATCACGGTTCCTCTTCAAGTTCTACATTTTATTCATAATTACTGTCATTCTTTCTGTATTTTTCTGCAACAAAGGCTCTAAATAATCTTTCTAAATCATTGCATTTATTTATTATTATTCATTTTATTTCAATATAGGGTTTTATCCTGGGTCCTCTGAAGTTATATATCTCTTAATAATTAATTACATTGATACACCACTATAACTGAATCCTGAAAAATCCTATTATTGTAATGCAAACAAATAATCTAAATTAAAATATTTGATTTAAATTTGGGAAGAAAGTTTGACGGGTATTTTAGAATTAAAATGTTGATTTCATTAGTATGTGTACTTACAAATTACCGTTTGAATTATGTTAGTGTAATGGATTTATGGGCTATATTTAGACAATTTAATCAGTAAAAGGACATTTTACTATTCATATCAGATGAGATAAGATAAGAGGTACTTTATGGATCCCAAATTGGTAAATGTTAGCGTTGCAGCAGTATCAAAAACAAGGCATTGCACATGAGTAGAAATTAAAGAGTAGAGATAAACAATACTAGAATGTAAACATCTCAAAACAGAATTAAATGCATTAATAAGTAAAAAATATACAGTCGACCGCGAAGATGAGAAATCTGGTCCTAAATCGAAGAGACAGGCTTCCGAGGGTGGTCTATATAAAGGGCAGGTGGTCCCAGGGTCACCGCACTCGGCTGCAGCACTCTCTTCCAGGCCCCACGTCTTCATCGATGTTTGGAAGCGACCGACCCCAGTTCGTAGACGGGTTAGTGTGGTCCATTGCCGACGTGGTAGTTGGTCTCCTGCTATGGCGCCATCTCCTGGGTCCCAGATGTAGGGTGGATGCATGGGGTGGATGCGGGAGGGTCCGGGTAGCCCCCACTCCTGCTTCCAAGCAGCCGCCAACCATGCATCTCTGGAGAGGTGCTCAGAGGTGGAATTGAGCCTCTCTTGTGCTTCCTTGTTATAGGGGAGGCGATGAAACACTACTGACTGAAGGGCTATTATATTTAAGGATTTGTTTACAGATTTTAAACAGCAGCTTCTCTATGATTTATATGCACTCAAAAAAATATTAAAATACTAAAAATAAATATCTACATTGACTGAATAAATCCTGTAATGTGTCAATCGGCCTGAGGCTATATTTAAACATTTAAAGAAACATATTTAATCAGTAAAAGCAATAGATTTTTACGTTTTTTACTATTTGTTTTATTCCTATTTAATTATGTATATATTGAGTTATTTGTTTACCAAGCTTCTCTGTGACTTATTTGCACCTTCTTCATATAGAATTTAAAATATTAGAAAAATAAAATACTAAAAAGAAATATCTACCTTGACTAAATAAAGCCTGTAATGCGTGTATCGGCCTGAGGGGGCAGCACTGATCCGCCAGCCCTCATGACTGACCGAACTTAAAACCGTAGAAGAAGACTGCTCCCCACGTGAGAACATGCCTGCTCCGGGAGGAAAGATAAACAGACCGAAAACTGTAAGAAACTCTCTCTATTTTATACATTTCATCCTCTGAAAGCGCGTTGAGTGTTTTTAGTGAACCGGATGTTGATACGTTATAACTGGAGAGCTAGCCACTGTTAGCATCACGAGCTAATAACAATATGCTACTTCACCAGCTAACCTAGCTTCCTGTTGCTACATGTGAAAACCTGGTGAATAATAGTGAAAAAGAAGCTTAAAAATACTATAAAGGTGTGTTTTATGAAGGTGTGCTTCTGTAGATAACATGCAAGGGGCTATAGAGTGGGACAGACATTCAGAAAATAGCAAACATGTGGATTTAATCCCACTTTAATGGATCCAAGGTGATCAAACAAAATGCCCCAAATACCATCATAAAGTTTCTGTTCACATCATCACAGGGTTTTACTCAGGGACTGCTGTTCAAGGGAACACAAACCTGTTTCAGTGTCTAAAGCTTTGGGTAATTTACCGACATTTCTGCATCTAAAGTATAATGAAAGTGTGTTTCATGAAGTGATTCCCTTTACCTGAAAGTGTTTGAATGAGGACAGGTGTCCTGACTCTACAGCTAACGCGATCAGAGACATGTTTTATTACTGCCAAGGCACACAG
>NW_011351700.1:953336-981680 GCF_000735185.1 Notothenia coriiceps | reverse complement strand
AAGACTTCCATAAACTGACAAAGCTCATTCCATACTATTGTCGCTTTTTATGCCCCAAAGCATATATATGCAAATACATTAAAATATTTAAAAGGTTACATTGTGCTCGCAATTACAGCGAATTGTTTGTAATAGCCCGAAAAAATGATTAAAAATCATTTTCGTTTGGGGAAAAGTGTTAAAACGCTTCTGATTAAAGCATATGCGCAGCGACCCCAGTGAGCTCCAGACTATGTAGCATTTTTGTCGGGGGGCCTGGTTAATGATAGACACCCATCATTTAAACGCAAAGCCGCATTAAAATTCACTTTTTCTTTGAGGGCGGAGGAAAACAGTGGCTGCCGTCCACTTCGCTTAACAAACTTGATGGGCAATGGGACAAAAGTTGTGATTAAAGCATATGCGCAGGACCCAGCCTGAGCTCCAGACTAGTGCCAATGTGTCGGGCGGGCCTGGTTAATGATAACACCCCATTCATTTAAACGCAAAAGGGCCCAGCATTTAAAAATCACTTTTAGGGGGGGAAAACAGTGCCTGCGTTCCACTTCGTTAACAAACTGTATGGGCAAATGGGACAAAAGTGTGATTAAGATTGGTTCTTGCGGGACCCAGCCGAGCTCCAGACAATGTGCATTTGTGTCGGGGCGGGCCTGGTTTAATGATGGTTACCCTCAGTTTAAACGCAAAAGCCAGCATTAAATCACTTTTAGGGGGGAAAACGTGGCTGGTTCCACTCGCTTCAACAAACTGATAGGCAAATGACCAAAAGTGTGATTAAAGCATGCAGGACCCCAGCGAGCTCCAGACCATGTGCATTGTGTCGGATGGGGGCCGGGGCTTCATGATGGCGTAACCCACATTTAACGCAAATGGCCACAATTAAAATCACTTTTTTTTAGGGGAACAGCTGCTGCGTCCACTTCGCTTAACAAACTGATAGCAAATGGGGACAAGCGGGGGGAAACGGCGAGTCTCTGCTCCAGGCTGTGGTGCATAGGCTGTGTAGGGAACCCTATGAAGGGTGTAACATGAGTGGTATACATGTTTTAAATAGTAGGATACCTCCGGCGCATCACCACTTTTACAAGGGGGCCCAGGGAATGGCTGCATGCGGACCCCTGGTAATCAGTTGATTAAAGTGTTTTTAAATGGCTTGTGCGAACAGTTGTTTTGTCACTTTCAAAACTCTCCTGTCATTGACCGCTGAGAAATGGGTCGGTATGTATGTATTCAATCTGGCCATTAAGTATTCCAGTGAGCGACAGTACGTCCATTGACCGCGAGTGATTTCCCATGTAATTGTGGCTCCAAAAAACCGGAGCATTCCTAGCCCCATTTTGAACCTCTGTTAAGACGCCGTGACATGATAGCACTTGTTCACCGCGGTTACTCGCCCTGCATCAGGCCAAGCCGAGTCAGCTAACTTCAATTGGATACTGTACATCCTTCAATGCCCTTAGCTTCGGGGCCCCAGGGAAAACTAGAGTGGTTGCTGGGAGCCCAAACCCTGGCCTTTATCCTAAGGTGGTTGGTTCAGGTACCAATTGACATTCGTGCCGCTGCTGTCCCTTCCGCGGACAACAGCAGCCGAATTTGCTATGTCCAGTCCGTACTTACGCACTTATATGGATAGATCAAAGAGAGTTTCGTCGTAATGACCAACCTCCTTTTGTGTCCTGGGCTAACCCTCAGAAGGGCAAGCCTGGTTACCTAAGCCGCGCTCTCTCACTGGGATTGTGGAGGGCAATTGCTTTTGGCTTTACACGATCAGCGGGTCTGCATGCACCTTCGGGTTTGCGTGCTCATTCACTGGTCGGTCTGGCTACATCCTGGGCTTTGTTCAAGGGTGTCTCCATCCAAGACACTTTGTGCAGGCGCGAGCTGGTCCTCGCGCCGCTCACTTTGTCCGCTTTTACAGGCCTAGACGCTCTCTGCTCCAGTATGGCCCGAGCAGTGGCTGGGCACCCTGTTGAGCTCCAGTGCTCTACTGCTTAAGTTCTGGTGTGGTTTGGGTGATTTTTTGAGATAAGCTGTCGTCTGCAATACGGGAGCCCTACAATTATCCCATAGTGAGACATCGAACGGAGTGTTTCTGAATGAGAACTATTAGGTTACTTGCCGTAACCCCAGTTCTCAGGAGTAACATGAAGTGAGGATGTCTCACCAGACGGCCCTCCTTGGCTATCGTGAAGCGAGAAGAGGTGCTTTATTTTGAATGACGCATGCGGCGGTAGCGCCAGCTACTTATAGGGGGGTGGATTTCCTGACGCTGACGTTCAAGATCACCTGCCAAATCAGGATTGGCGTAATGAGAGATTGATGACTTTCTGTTTGCTCCGCGGATGAGCGCACTCCATCAATCAATGTTTATTTTATATAGGGCCCAATATCACAAAATGTTACATTTGTCTCAGTGGACTTCACAGTTTGTACAGAATATCAGTATGACAATACGACACCATCTGTCTCTTAGACCCTCACATCGTACAATGAAAAACTTCCAGAGAAAACCCACAGTTTAAAGGGGAAAAATGCGCGGAGAAACCTCAGGGCGAGGAAGCAACAGGCAGCGAGGGAAACCCTTCTCCACAGGACGGACAGACGTGCAAATAGATGCCGGTGTGTAAGTGCCATAGTGAGACATCTCACTCATGTTTACTTCTGAGAACTGGGGGTTACCGCAAGTAACCTAATAGTTTTCCCATATAGGCGGAGCACCCCGTTTCTGACGTCAGAGCAATTTCCAAATCCTGTATCAGTCTGTATCAGATCCGTTGCCAGCCCCGATTTTTTAGAGATTTGGGTATGGAGGGAAAAGAGAGAGGGTTGTGGTTTTCTGACACGTTGGTGAGTCCCCTGACACACCGGGGGACACATTTCATGGTATAAAGACGTACAAAAGTCGTGCATTTTGCGATGATAGGGTCCCCTTTAAATTCATATCATTTTTCCAGATGGGTTTTCAAGATTGGGTCGATGGGTTGGGGTCAAGACGTAAATTTCATCACAAAAGATTGTTGTTTAGGTCCTGTTCTAAAATCAAGGTCAATCTTGATTATATTTGAATCGAAGATATTATAAAATACATACTGAGGTAAGTTTCTGTTTCTGTGTTTGGTTTGTCATCATGTCAGAATTCATTGACTTTCAGTCAGTTAATATACTTGTTTGTTAGGGACCACACAAAAACCATCATCATTACTGCTGCTGTGCTATTCGTCATAAACGTTGTCTTTAATAACTTCCCTCTAGACCCAGACAAAGGAATCACTAAATGCGAGCATTACCAGCAAAGGATGCTTGAATTTACCCCATTGTCTCAAACATCTGCATTCAACTTTCAAAATCTGCTGGCTACTATGGATGTAACGATATATCGAATAGTCGCGATACCTCCGCGGAAATAAATGTTCATTACCGTGCCGTGAGACTGAACTTTCTTCTTGTTTTTTATATATATTTTTTTTTAAATAATTTTCTTTTTTTTTAAACTTTATTTAACCAGATGGTCTCATTGAGATCATCAATCTCTTTTTCAAGGGAGACCTGTCCAACATGGCAGCAAGTAGGTTAAACATGAACATAAAACAAACAGATACACAAAAGGACTCTCGTATTTACAGGCTACATGTACATACCTAGAGACATAGACAAGTACCAACAGTATATTTTAAATATCTCACCCTTGTCAAGTAAGCCCCACCTGTCGTGTGGCCAACAACTGTATTCGTCTTTGCGAGAGTGGTGGAGAGACAATGCACAGTTTTACCCCACTGCTGTCACCCTTGGCCAAAGCATTATCTCTCTTTACCAGCAACATCAGTACCAAGCAAGATACGTTGTTTTCCACAGCAAGGGATATGTGTAAACGCCCAAACATCCCAGGCTTCTACCTGGAAATGTGGACATGCTCATATATTCCTAAAAGATAACCTTGATGATGCTGAGTGGAGTTAAAAGTTGAGTCACTTGAAAACTAAAGGTGAAACTTGATTTATATTCTATTGCAGGGTCTGATTATTATATTGTTGACACTTTAAAATAATACTATCCTATTAAAATGCTGTACAAATCAGATGTATTATTTAATAAAGAAAAAATAGTTTTTGGTATCGTTACATCCCTACTGGCTACCAATTAAACATATACAGTAGACAATAAGAGGTAAATAATTAGAGATCCAGAGTGATTATACAATATGGTTCTCACCAATATCTAATGTCGAAAAATAGCGTACATATATATATACATGATAATAATAATATATATTATTGTATATACATATATACATGATATTATTCAGACTGACTTCCTGGTTCAACTTTGACCTAGCATACACATATGCACACAGTTTGCCTGTGTAGTGAAGGATTCTTACCAACATTTATGATTGTGTGTCCATTCTCCTTTCCTTTCAGTACAATCATCCGGCAGACACTTTTCCTGTCTAAAGCAATTTAGGTCGTTTTTTCTGCACACATCAGCACTTTGTGGTGTATTGTTCAAGGATACTTTGGCACGTACACAGGAGGGGTTGAAGAGTGAAACACTAACCCTACAACAAATACGTGGCCAACCCAATCTCAGATACTGGTGCTCAGTTTTAATGGTCTTACGATTTTAAAAGATGTGAACAATTAATTTGGTGAGTGTAATAATTTGAACTGATATGTAAACACAAGTTAACCATGAACCATTCAATATCATTTAATTAAAATGAATTATATATATGCTATATTGCGCAGATATGGGTCTGGCACATTTACTGTTCAGGAGAAGGTCTTCTCTAGAATAACAGAAGGAACATTTTATGGAGTAAGCGTTATTTAAAGTTACTGTAAATGGCATCACAACAAGCTTCCAAAGAAAGACTATAAAATCCATAATAATAGCCCATTTCACTGGAGTGGAACCTGTTAGCATTTTTCTCTGATCAGCAAAGGTTTCCAGTGCTTGGGGGGAGTGGGGGTGAAATTAATGACTCACAACTGAGCTATTCATCGTAATTTCCAAGAATGTGTTATTCTTGTAACAATACTGGGATGAAGTCCTTGGCTGTGCTGCTCTCAAAATCGTATTTGTGATCCACTGTTTTCCGCAGTTGCTAAGGACACTATCTCTGCTTGACACATGAATCTGATTTCAACCGATGCTCTCATCTTCCCAAATAATCCTCCCAGAGATCTCAGAGGTAATGCTTTGGTAGATTATCCAGCACAAGCAAATGACTAAGCGATGGCCTGTTATTTCACTCTGTAGCATCATCGTTTCATTCACATTCTGTGACGGGTGTAGGCCTACTTGCAGAAGCTGTAAGTGATTCAACCTACTAACGTATGTGTTGAACAGAGACTCTTAAAATGACAGATTTGTGAAATTAGGAACGTGCTGGAGATATTAAAAGCATGCTTTCACTTTTTCCCTCATTAGTGCGTTGCCATTGTCTGCGTTTCATTTTGAGACAAGGTTGAAATTTATATCAGACAAATAGGACCAATATTTGGAGCACATGAGGGATTTCTTTAAGTGATGCAGTGATTTCCAACCCACCAACCAACCATCAGAAAAGGGTCTGGAGCACTTTTTTCCATTCTTTCATGGCTAAGTCTTTCCATTGCATTTCTGGGAAGTCATGGAAAAGCCGACCTGACAGCAGGGACAGTAAAAAGCCTGTGACACCTGTGACATTTTCCAGTAGTCCTGGTGTCAGCCAGCACATGTGGCCAATTTGTGGAGGCCAGAACCTGCATATGAGTTTTGGGAACATGATGGGATATTTTTCATCATGATATCCTATACGCATAGGAGTTGCCTTGATACCAAACACATAACGGAGTATAACAAAACTAGAAGTAAATGTGATGATGTTAGACTTTTTACTTGATTTCCTGAATTAAAGAGGTCCTATTTTGGGGTTGTCTCTTTCCTGTATGTTATATAGGTTTTAGTGCATGTAAATAGTCTGCAAAGGCTAAAATCCCAAAGTATCCTCCAGAGAGAGTTTCTTCCACACACTCTCCCCTGCTGACTGAAACGCCTCCATTGGACTCCTTTGTTTACTTCTTTAACATAATGACATCACTAAGTAACACTTGCACTTCTATTGGCTATTGTTCCAATACATTGTACTTGATCGGCTAAGGGGTGGGACATCTCTAAGCGGTTGACCAATCACAACAGAGCTTTCCAGCTAACCAATCAGAGCAGACTGGGCTCTGGTTTCAGACAGAGGGTGAAAAGAGGTGCTCCAGCAGTATGAGCTTTTTGAACATTGAAGTATCTAAAAATGTAATAGTAGAGGCACAAAATACAAATATTAACCGTATACAATTAGCATAATATGTCCTTTTAAAAACTTCATTTTAAAATGCACTTCAACTGATTATTTGAAAATGCAACTTCCAGCATAGGATTTATTTGATAGTTTTCTTCTTAATCCTAATTTTTTTAGCTGATTAGAATTTATAAAATATTATTTCATATTTGTATTTGTAATTTAAAATCAAACAAAAATTGTACCCAAAAACTATCCTAACATTTATCTTGCCCAACATATGTTTCCCAGCTCACAGATAGTGAAGGTGTGTCGAAAGGGCTTTCTAAAAGTAATTACTAGCAGATTTACAGGGTCGGTAATGAGCACAATTAAAGTTTATGTTCCTAAAAGCAGTGTGGAACATGTTCAAGAGGGATGCTGTTGTGTAGTGCTGGGGAGGTATTTTAATGTAAGCTATTGTGTGTGTTTGAGCAAACAGCGCTGTGGTTTTCCTAGCTGTAAACGCAGCACCTCCCGATGATTTGTGGGAGAAAGGTGGAAGAAGCAGACAACAGTAAGAAATGCTTTAGCTGAAGCCAGGGCATATCAAGAACCAAAAATGTTATAAAAGGATACAATTATGAGTTTTCTGTGGAAGAATTGCCTACTCTTGCCAAGACAGCTGTCTTCTGAGTACGCTCAGTGCAAGTGTTTTACACGATATGAGTCATTTTTAAAGTTTTCCAAATAATTTACTTTCCACACTGGTCTGACGTTTAAGTTGTTTGTACCTGGATTAGTAGATGTACCGTAAGTACACATGGCAAGTTATGGTCAGTCTGCCTTGGCTGTGGAACAATAAACTATCATGGTTGTGTTGCAGATAATGCACTGCTGTGTCAGTATTTGGCAGTCTGTAGTAAAAAAAGACTTGTAAGTAAGCTCAAATTGATCTATCAATCGGCCTGTCTGAGGAGAGCTCTGCTTGTTGTCCTTGCTGATAAGTGCAGGGGGAATGAGTCTGGGTCTGGATCCCTCCTCATCTCCGGAATCTGTGCAGGTTCCTCTCCAAAAGTGCTGACGTCAGGAGTGGCCTTGGATTCAAAACAGCTTTATAATAATAAAATGACGAGCAGATAGTGTGTGTTATATAGCTGATCCACTTAAAAGATCATCTTAGGTATGCCTTTTTACCGTTTGATAATGTTTACGTTTCTTCATGTAACTTTCACAGAGGCAATATATGATGAGTTAATGTATATGTCAGTTTTTTTTCCAACAGCTTTTTGGATTAGATGTATTTGCATTGTTGTAATTCACTGATGTCCACTTAGATTTGGCAGTTATGTGTCATTACTTGTGTCCTGAAAATTCATACTGCAATTGCTTTCTACTTCCATTTTCCGACTAGTCATCTTTCCTAGAATTCTTCAAAAGCTGAGGGAGCTTAGGCTGAATCCACAGTTTTTATTGAGGACAATATTCTTCTGAAAGGATTAGGTAGATGATATTCTATACTTTAGTTTTTCATTTGGTATCCAATAAAAAGAGCAACATCGACAAAGAAGCATACCAACAAGTGTCCTCTAATATTTATTATTCTTCTGTGCCATGTTGTCCAACAAAACATTAGTCTGCATGTTCCTAAATATGCCTACACACACACTGTAGTATTGTATGTCTTCTTTGGCCTCTTTTCAAATTAAACAAAATAGTGATTCTGGTAATTTGTGTGATTTTTGTCATTTTGATTTACATCCCCATTAGGAGCCAATGTGCCTTGGTCTTAATCTTGACCTCGATGTGCCTTACTCACGCATTTTTAAAGAAGTCTTGCTAGTGAAAAATTTTGAAGACTTTTGTTTATACTCAAATGTCAATTTTTTACATTATTTTGAAGCATTTCAAAAGATAAACAGAACAAATCCTAAAAAAAATATGAATTATAAATTGAAATTCATATTTGACTTCATCATTTTCTTTTTTTTAGAAATGTTTCGGACCAGGAATTATTGATAAAATACTGTGTAAGGTGGGCATCATTGCCTGATAGTTTTGCAAGCCAGAGTCAAACTCGTGGACTGGGTAGCATGGTGTTGTGACTCTACAGTTATGTTAGGTTAAGTTATGTCTTTTACTCTAGTCTTGTGTTTTGATCTTGTCACTTCCTGTTTTTATTTTGAAAGTAATCCTTCCCTCTCATTCCAGATTTGAAGTTACCTACTGTAACTCCAGCTTCTATGAGTATTGGCGTAGCCCTCTAAGGCTATCGCTATTGGGTAATCGTGCTGCGCGGGTGCGCAGGGGGATTACCCAATAGCGATTGCCTTAGAGGGCGAAGCCATATACGAAATAGAACCCACATTTCCTGTCTTCGTGTGTTTCCCGCCCTTGAGATTGCTTGGCCCTGCCCTGATAGTTTTCACCTGTGCCCATCCTCCTCACCTATAAATAGCCCTTGTGTTTCTTTGTTCTCTTGTCAGTTTGTTATGTTTCATGTTGTGAGAGCCTGGGCCTTTTGACTCCTGAAACTTTACTTTGAGAAATATACCTTTTGTCAAGTGAGTTTTGTTTTGAAGTACGACTTAGTTTTTGTTATTTAACTACTTTCTATTTTTGGACAATTGTCTCCGAGTCCTGCTTTTGGGTCCTGTGTCCTGTGTCTCAGTTCATAACAAGACCTAAAATAAAGCTTGTATAACAATCCTTGCCTCTCTGGCTTCCCCTTTGACATGTTGCCTAATCTGCTTAAATTATTATAAGAAGCACACTTATATTGTTCTGATTATGTTGCGTGCTCCATGTCTCTTGACTTCTCACTGCTTTCTGTTGTTAACCTGACTCCCACACGTTTGCTTCATAAAGAAGGCAGATATGTGTGTGGGTCAAATACTGTAGCTATTCATATCAAATGAATAACTCCGCTATGGGGGGTATATTATGTTTTACTGTAAAATAAGATGTGCCATGTTTGAAATCATTGCTCAGAAATGTCATTCTTACAGAGCTGATAATCCTGTTGACTCGGCAGGCTGAGGCTCAGTCTGGATGACTTGGTTATATCCTCTTCTTTCCTGTCGCTGTCTCATCTGCGTTGTTGATGGCAGAGATGCGAAAAGAGCCCAAGAGAACATCCAGGTCTGCATTTTTAGCACAGCTGAATTTCAATTTGTGGCACTTTCCAAAGGGTACAATTTCCAAGCTTTAACAAGGTTAACAAAACAGTTGCCATTTAGGACTTTTTCGTCTTCTTATAAGTGATTCAATGTGCTTGATCAACAAGGATATAATGGAAAAATTACTAATCTTATGTTGCTGCTATTTATTTATCTATAAGACCGCTCCAACAATAGACAGGAAGCTCCCTCTACAAAAATGTCAGTGTTCTTCTCCAGAAGAGGAGTTGATTATTAAAGATAGTGAAAATCAATACAGAAAATCTCTGTGTTTACACTGGGATGCAATACTTCTGTGAGCCAATTTTGGCGTCACCAAGTTCTCTCACACAGCTGAACTTTAAGCAAAAGGATTACTATATGATCTGCTCAGCACCAGGTACAGCAGCTAAGGGTAAATTGCATTATGTTAAAAGTTACTGACCTAGATGTGAGTCATTTTAAGAAGTGGAAAGAGAGTTGCAGAGCCTGCTGGGACTCTGAGGAGAGAAAGCACTGCTGTGGCTGCTTCAGCTGGCTGCACATACTGTAATCCTCACAGTAAAGTGGTTCTTAGAGGTTTTTAGAAGAAAGCTGAAAACTGCTAATGGCTTTGTTTTTTTTGTTTTTTCATATTTGTATTTTGTGCCTCCACTGTGATATGTCTCCTTGCTTTAATGTTGAAAAAGCTATTTATTTTTTTTCTCATACTGCCTGTGCTGCAGCAACTCTTTTCACACTTTGTCTGAAACCAGAGCCAAGTCTGCTATGATTGGTTAGCTGGCCGACTCTGTAATGATTGGTTAACCACTTTGAGATTTCCCGCCCCTTAGTCTATCATGTACAATGTGTTGGAGCGCTGATGTCTTTTTAACCAGTGGTTGAGTACAACAGTGGGCATTCATCTGTTTACCTGTTGATAATGTATTCACTACATTGCATGATATTTTGTTTATTTGCAATATTGTCTACCAGAAATGACCTTTATATTATATTTCATTTATGTTTATATTTGAACTTGCAAAAGTCTAGTTTCTCATTTTGCTCGTACTTGCTTAACTGTATTTGTATTTATACATATTTAATTAGCATTGTTGGGGAGAGGTCTAGTAACTCCTCGCCAATGACTGTTTTCTGTATTTGTTATGCATATGATAAAAAATAACTTGAATCTTCAGTGGTAAAAACTGAAATAACATCCACAATACACATATTTCAGCAGTCTTTTCTGCACAAACATTATTGTATTGTTGAGTTATATAGTTTTTCCAGTTCTTCAAATAGAATGTAAAACAACATTTTGCTGGGAAAATGATCTGCAGTTTGCGGTTACTGCCAACATTTATAACTAAGGTGCTGCATTTCAGAATGCCGTATCTGCCAATCTGACAGCACAAAATTATAAATCATGAGTCTAGGGGGAGAAAATGATAGGAGGTAATGTCTATCTGCTTTTGATACATGGTTGGCAACATTGCAGGCTGATACTGAGTGATTGACATCAGTTAACTTATTTTCAGAATGTATCACTAAGTCATATGAATCATTTTATGGACATGAAAAACATGAAAGAACATGAAAAACCGGCTCTTTTTGGTCAATCTAAGTTGAGGGTAAAAGTTTAATGTATTCCACTGAAATATGGATTTATCTGCTATCTGCACACCTGAGGGATGAAGGTGCCCCGGAGTGGAGAAGGGGTTTAATGTATCTCAGCTCCATCAGCCTCTCCATCGGAAACTGGGACTGATGACCCCTATTTATGACTCTCTGTTTATGTAGTGTGTCTATGTCTTGGGCTTTTACTGTAAACACAAAACTTTATAGTAGATTTTGACAATGATGAAATGTGACAGGTATTTTAAGACCTCCAACGTGTTTTTTTAGATCTGTGTGCATCAGAGAATAAAAAGAGCTTGAGTGAGAAGGAATGAAGCCCGGTGTGGAATAAATACATATTTCATGATGACCAAGTGCTGTGGACCAACATGAAGCAGGCTGGTAGACCTGATTGGTAATGCTAAAGTAGAATCTGAGAATCCAATTGCCAACACCTAGCAGATTTGGATTTCAGATGTATCTCTTTTGCTTTTAAAGTTTTTATACACCAGATGGGAAAACACCTGCAGTCATCCATATTTGCTACATGCACCCTAGGGAAATTGGAACGAAGATAACCTTTCCAATATCAGCTCAAAATGACAGAATTTTATTTTGTATATGATCCACAAGTTAATGTATTTTGGGGTCGGTGTAAAAGAGGACATGTTATGCTCATTTTCAGGTTCATATCTGCCTTGTGTGCCGCTACTGTGACATGTCTCCATGCTTTAATGTTCAAAAAGCTCTTTATTGTTCTCATACTGTCTGTGCTGCAGCACCTTTTTTCACCCTCTGTCTGAAACCAGAGCCCAGTCTGCTCTGATTGGTTAGCTGGCCTGCTCTGTTGTGATTGGTCGACCGCTTTGAGGTGTCCCGCCTCTTAGCCATCACATACAATGTGTTGGAGCGCTAGCCAAATAGAAGCACAATTGTTACCTACTGATGTCACTATGTTACAGAAGAAAACAAAGGAGTTCAATCGAGGCGTTTCAGGCAGTAAAGGGGAGTATGTGGGAGATAAACTCCCTCTGGAGCAAACTTTTGGGTTTTACCTTTCCAGACTACTTTCATGTACAAAAACCTAAATAACACACCACAGGAAAGGGAAAACCCTGAAAGCAAAATAGAAAGCCTCTTTAAAGGCCTCTTTTTATTAAGTCGGTCTTAAACAATATACTCACATTAAGAGCCGCAACAATAAGTCGATCTATTTAGTTTTTCATACAAAAATGGCAGACAGTGTTTCTCAGCATTCTAAAACATGGAGATTTCTCACTTTCTTTTTTTAAATTGAATGTCTTTTGGGACTGACAAAATGTGACTTTGAACTTTTAGTAACTGTGATGGACATTATTCAAACATGTTTGACATCTTATAGACCACACACTAATTGAGTAATCAAAAAAATTACCAGAAGATTATTTAAAGTCTTTCTTATTAGCAATCCTACCCACATTCAATTTTTCATGGAAAGCTGTAATGGGTTTCTGTGTAAATTCTACTTGCTCCTGCTGTATTAAGCTCCCTTTATTTGTGATTCCAAGTAAGTGATCAAGGACCAAATCCACAGTCCTATGGTGTATTAGTAATTGTCAGAAATCAAATTATTATTTTCAAACCACCTGAGGTTTTTATTTAGTTATCTATGATAATCACAGTGCTAAGTAAAAGAACAAATCCCCCAAAACATGCAGGTGTCTGTCTGTAATAAGCTTTATGCCAAAAGCTTGTAAACACCGTCTGTTCCAAGTGAATGACTCAAGGAATATTAGACACCACAGGATTACCTGTCAACCGATTAACAGACACACTGACTATTGGGATTAAAGCATTCATGTCTGTGCATGCTCATGCAGGATGCATATATTTGGCTGTATGTGTGTGTCTTTTCGTCCACCTAACAGTCTGCCAGTGGATAGCAGAGGCCTAAAAGGAATGAGAAATCATATCTGTGAAGGATGACTAGTTTGTCATGAGTAGCACCACCTGCCTCTTAAAAGCGGAGAAACATCAATAATTCAACAGGTACAATCGCTCAACGTGGATTACAAACCTGTGCCAGGCTATATCTCTGTTTTAAAACATCCTGCCTGTCTTCTACTATCATATTGAGCTTGCAATCCAAACCTGTCTCCAGTAAAACAAGGTACTTTTAGAATTTCTTGTGAATATATTTCCCCTGCATTAAAACCCTAATCACAGTTTACTGAATTTGATGGATGCTATCACCATACGTATTTCTATGTTTCTACATATATAACTACAAAATGTACATTTTCTAAAAAAAACAACAAAGAAAAGTGGTAACTGCAGATTAAAAAAATTGGTCTTGATTGTGTTGATAGTGCGCACCTACACTAGTGAGATCTGCCAACTGCTAACGTTGGCCAAACGTTGTAAAAACCTAAAGCTAATGTCCACTAACATTTGAAAAAGCCCAAGGTAATTTATATTTATAATGTATATTATTTCTAAATATACACTCCATGTCTCTTCTTGCAAAACTGAGCCAAATATCTCCTGGCTGTAGTTTATATTTAGCAAACACTTGCCGGTTAACTTAGCTTAGCTTAGCATAAAGACTGCCGGAGCAAGGGGGAAACATTAAGCTAGCGTTTTCATAGCACCGTGAGGTTGCCAGGAAAAACATCTTCTGGCTGTAGCTTTACGTTTAAGGCAACCAATCACCTCATCTTACTCTCGGCAAGAAAGTCATCAAGTCTAATTCCCAAAATGTCAAATAAATGGTCCTGAATATGTAGAGGTTTCCTTTTTCACTTTCTCATTATGTCACATTCTGGCTCTGTGACCACCTGCTTATAATACTGTTAACCCTGGAGACCTGGACTCAGTTGTGGTCTTTTTCTATTTTCAGTTATTTTCCATTTGAGTTCCTGTGTTGCCTTTGTCCCTTGCCCATCTAAACCTCCTATACTTCACACTTGTTAGTTTTTCCCTGCTCCCAAAAGTCTGCTATCTACAGTCCTTCTCTGAAACAGCCTAGTTTTCCCAGCCAATCAGATCGTTTTCTGTTCGGAGTGTTTCTGCCCTATAGCAATTCCTTGCCTTTTATCCTTTTGAATCACCTCATTCCCCTTACCTGAGCTTCTCCAACTGCACTTCAACCCCTTATCAGAAACGTTTGTATTTTAAGTCCTTCCTTTTCTGTTCAGTCTTTGTTGGACCCTTGTATTTTTTTTTATTCTTTGTTGCCTTGCTTGCACAAAACTTTAAATAAAAGTTGTTTCCTCTTAAAATTCCTGTTGCCTGCAGTCTTCTGAATTTCCGTCCACCTCCTCCACTCTTCATGCCACATAAAGTATGTGCAGTGAATTGCAGGGTTGTCAAACATTTGGTGTGATTTAAAACACTGCACTTAGCCTTCTCTTGATGGGGACACATTCTTATAAGAAAGTGCAGTCAAAGATGAAGAATCTCCTTGTCAGACTCAATCAGTGCGTTGATAATGGGTTTGAGACGAGACTTTGTTTCTGTAGAAAGGCTTTAAAATGTAATTAAATGCTACAGTATACATCAAGCACTGATTTGTACCACCGTGTTTTGAGAGGTACAATTGATGTGTCTAATGCTGCTGAACTCTCACGGCAAGTAAACAAATACATCTCTATTTAAAAAGCTGACTTTTACATACCCATAGCAACATTTGACGTCTATCACATCCTCAAAATCATGATGACTAATGCAACTTCTTACACCACAGACACTCAGATTTAGACACCTGGAGCTCATTCAGCATTCTTGCATTCCCAAGTAACTGTCAAAATTTCCTGCAAAAAAAGCTGTGAGAGAAGGCAATTATAAATTCAGTCAACCTCAGAAACGGTTGAGCCTAGAGGTTACAAAATAACACCATGATAGACAATCTACGGAGCAGGGCAATACTTCCACTCACGACGCATGACTTAAAAAAGCCTAAAAAGATACTTCTCTTGATTTGTGCTGTATTTTAATAAACCATAAACTTCAAAAGCGCATCTTGCCCGGGGCACATAGATATTGTCACACAGTATCTGTCCAACAATAATGCCTCATTTCAGCCTGGCAGCTCCACCGCCCCAAGGTTGCCTGAAGCATTTTGTCTCTCAGGCCCTTTCAGGAAACATCACACCTCACAGGTAAATATCACACTTGGTATGGATGGATAAGAAGTATTTTAATTATAGATGAACAGTGTTTGTTGCTGTTGCTGATGATATATTCTTAATCTAAAGCGGCAGAAGAGAGAAACATAGAACATATTTTTTGATCAACACCGGAAGCATCAGTTCTAAACATAAATGAAAGTAAAGGGACTGAGCAGACATGATCAATATTTAAACTGTCTTCTTTCTCTCTTTATTTATTCATTTCATCCATTTAATTGGCTTTCAGTCCCTTTGGTTCCAGTTGATGAATCCCAGCCTGTTTTTGATTCCCTCTGAAGAGCTTGTGAAGGTTTGTCAGAATTAACAACATTTTCTACCTCAAAGGAGACCAAGTTTTCCTCCAAATCTTTGAAGGTGTTTTCAAAAACATTTTGTAATTTTGTGAGCAACGGTAATAAGTTGTTGTAAGGGAAACTTCTGCAGCAATGGAGAGTCAGGACTCAGAGAGACACGAGGAGAGTTGAAGCTTTGATGTCAAACACTGGTAGTTTATTACAAGTATCGGCCGGAGAATTCATATCACAAGTCACATCAGCAAAAGGTTGTGACTGCACGGGTGGGTTGCCACATCAATTCTGCCCAGCCTCTCTCTCGATAGACCTTTTAACTAGTTTACAGAGAGTTAATCAACAGCTGGGCACACTGGAGATATCCCCAACATCTGGAGCTACTGAATCACTCTTAGGCTCTGTGACCAAGAGTTGACCGGTCATAAAACTGAGAATGAGTGCAGCAGCACATTCTTTAAAGGAGATAACGAGTCAGGGTTGGTTATAAACGTCAACAGGCGAAAAGGTTAAATATCTTAGGAGTAAAGACAGAATTAATCCCTAGCAGTTGTGCTTTCCTTTTTCAGACAACTGTTCGTGCTTAACAATTTAAACTGTGGGACAGAATTGGGAGAAGTGTGTGGAATACAATTTTGTATGTACTGTATGGGTAACTAACAATCTGTAAATTCACAGATTATAATTCCTTCTTGCCTCAAAAAATATAAGTTGTTTGTGTTGTGTCTTTTTGAAACAAATAATATTCATGAAATCTGAATTGCCTCGGTTAGTTAATGTTTTTCCCACTGACAGATACTCTCACACAGATGTCTTCCATCATCCGGCCAGCCCTCTGAAGTGCAGATGATGTGTGAATCTGGGGCATGAACTGACTGATGTTTAGTGCTGATGGGCATTGCCACTGCAACTCCACCAAACCCATGAGGGACCGGGAGAGCAGAGGGGCTACAGCTGGCCTGGATAAGATCCTCCATCAAATCTGAAAGCAACCTGGCTCCAGTGGGAGAGGGACAACAGGGGCCATGCAGGGACACTTGGAAGAGCTAATGCTGCTTTGAAATAGTCTGAAGAATGATTCAATGCACCAAATTGTATTAACTTTCACAAATTACACATTTGTCTCAGGTGGCTTTACAGTTTGTACAGCATTCAATCCTCTGTTATTGGACCCAAATTACAAAAAGGATAATGAGAACATTGAAGGAAAAGATGGATCCAAGTTTTTGTTCAAAATCTTCCAGGTGCAGCAAAAACCTTGTGGACTCTAGTAGCTCCGAATTGGGTTTTGACATAATGATGATAGATGCACTGTATGTTAATTAAAAAAATATACAATAAGAAAGTTGAAACATAATAGAGGATATTTTGAGACTACAGATAGATAAATCCCTCCTAGCAAGCAACTGAGGAATCCAAATCCAATATTTGGTCTAGAGCAAGTGGTCAGAAAGAAATATCTGGCTATTGCTTGGAGGTTTGTAGATTCATACTCAATGTGCCCAGTCCATTTGCAGAAAACTGAGCCAATCTGATACTGAGATTAACTCAACATCTGAGAACAACCGACGTGAAGCGAGGGGAGTGCAGATACATGCCAAGAATGGAAACAATCAAGCCAATGAGAGATGAGTTCACAGTGAGGTGAATCTGTCTCAGTGTATTGTACAGAACCAGTTGATGTCATAATTGTTCAGTCAATTAGAATTGTAACTGCCCTGTCATCTTCAGCATAATTACAGATGTTAAACTTAGGGTATTCTTCCTCTTCTTCCTCCACTCTTTGTACTGCCTGGTTCCTCTCTCTTAAGGCGATATGCTGGCCACAGTTTCCTCTTTTCTCTTCCTTTCAGTGTTGTCATTCCTGTCCTGTTCCTTGTTAATGTACTGTCAAAAGCCCTTGTTGTTGTCTGTCAGGACCTTCCCCTGGAGGGTAAAAGAAAAGCTCCAGAAAAACTAGTGTTTATAGGTAAACATAAGCTACTGAAATGGCAAATGTCAGTAGCATGCCATTTTTCAGCATTAACCTGCACTGATTCATGGGTCCATTTTGGGGTAGCACTAAATAATACCTAGACTATAAATCATCACCTTTTGTGTAGTATGCTAAATGAGTCGTATAGCAAACAGTTAATTTACATACAGGAGAAAAGGTGACATATCATTTTGTTCACTGTCATTTTAGCTCTGTTTTGGCCACAACAATGAGATAAAAGACAGTAACATACTCCATAAAGCTGAGATTAACTGTTAGGCAATACTAATTTGTGGGTTCATACATGGGACATCTTCCACATACAAGCAGTTATGTCATGCACTCTTAATATGCAAATGATTGATTATAGCTGCAGTGAGCTTATCTCCTTACCTGTGAAAATGACCATAAAGCTCTTACCCAAAGGAATAAATAGAAAGCCTGTGACCCTGTGTGCATTTAGGTGGTGGAAGCATGACTCCCCTGATTTATCAGTGTCATTAAGGTTGGGACATGCAGGGAAGATTTCAGGTATGAGGTATGAAACTGAGAAAGTGACTTTGCTGCACTCCTTGAGCAACGTTAGAAAATACTCTTTCATCCAGTGGAATGACTCGACCCCCTCTCTATGTCCCCAGGGAATACAAAAATAAAACACATTGCCTTTGATTGAAAATGTAGAGAACTTCAGTTGATTCAATCATATAGTAAGTCAAAATAAAGACTCTTGACAAGCTTTGCCTCCCAAGGCCATGCGAGGTCAATTGGCTTGAAAGCCTTGGCTCATAGCTATACTTGCTCAGAGACTGGACCCAAGCAGTGGAGTTTTTTACATTGAAGGTATCTTATTATGCTATTTAAATGCATATATTATGGGTCTCAGATATATAAAAATTAGGGCTGTCAAACGATTACAAATTTTAATCAGATTAATCACAGCTTAAAAATTTATTAATCATGACTAATCACCATTCGAACTATGTCCAAAATATGCCATTTCTTTATGTATATTGTTGTGGGAATGGAAAGATAAATGAAAGAAGGCGGATATATCCATTTAACATACAGTATGTATGTATGTATGTTTATTATAACATTGTTCTGTGTGTCAAAATGAAAGACAGCCCACACACCCATCAATCATCAAACCGTGGGGTCTTATTTCATTACGTGTTGATTTCTATCAACACGTAAGGTTGTATCGATGTACACTGAACAAAAATATAAACGCAACACTTTTGTTTTTGCTCCCATTTTTCATGAGATGAACTCAAAGATCTAAAACATTTTCTATATACACAAAATAACCGTTTATCTCAAATATTGTTCACAAATCTGTAAAAATCTGTGATAGTGAGCACTTCTCCTTTGCCGAGATAATCCATCCCACCTCACAGGTGTGGCATATCAAGATGCTGATTAGACAGCATGATTATTGCACAGGTGTGCCTTAGGCTGGCCACAATCAAAGGCCACTCTGAAACGTGCAGTTTTGCTTTATTGGGGGTGTCTGGGGGGGTCCGAAAACCCTATGGTTAAAGCCTAACCCTAACCCTAACATGTCACCCATTGAGCATGTTTGGGATGCTCTGGATCGGCGTATACGACAGCATGTTCCAGTTCCTGCCAATATCCAGCAACTTCGCACAGCCTCAGGGTCCGGGGGGTCCGAAACCAGTCAGTATCTTGTGTGACCACCATTTGCCTCACGCAGTGCAACACATCTCCTTCGCATAGAGTTGATCAGGTTGTTGATTGTGGCGGCCCGCCACAAATAAATCAATGTATTTGAAACACTGTATAAATATTTGTGTGTGTGTGTGTGTGTGTGTGTGTGTGTGTGTGTGTGTGTGTGTGTGTGTGTGTGTGTTGTATGCAGTGGTCTAACTATAGCATAATAACTGGAGCTAAACCCACTGCGGCTTGCTGTAAGCACAGAGCTGTTTCGGGGCTCTTCCCCTTCAAACTCCCACTGCAGTATGCTCGCTAAAGATAAGAACAATTGGAGTGCCTTGTCCCCACCCTTAAAACCCTTAGTCTGCTTTCCATGTTCGCATACACACAAACACACGGTACACACAAGCCATAAATCTCTAGATAGACTTTATCACCACTGAGATAATTAGTTTGCCTTCTAATGCTTTCAGCTTCTTTAAGGGGGGATTGTTGCACATGCTGCAATGTTTTTCCCATGTCAATATAAGGGTGTATTTTGTCCCTGGGTGTCTGTTTGTGTTTTAAGCCGATAAGTTTGCTTCCTGTCAGACAGACTTCAAACTGATGAGCCTGATCTCAGTGTCCTCCATTCCTCTTTTTCCTCTGCTTTCCTTCTTCTCTTTTGCTGTCACTTTCCTCTCCAACATCACTTTTTAAAATCATGCTTCAGAGTGATGCATGTGTATCTGTGGATTTAATCATTAGTGGACTGACTTCTCTGAAATGTCTGGGAGGAATTATCTTTGATGGACTGTGACAGCGCAGGCAGCATCTATCTGCACATCTCATTCAATATTCAAATGTGATGGGAGGTGGTAATGTAGAGGAAAGTGAGGAGTGTTATTGCAAAAGTTTTGGGTAGTTTTATTGATGTTTGGGTATAGGTTGAAGGCCAAACTTACTTGTGTGTTTACTTGATTTCTTTCTGACACAGGTTTTTATATTCATCCACTACTGTTTCTTCCTGGCAGCCATACATTTGTATACATTACACTTGATTTTTAAAATCAACCTGGAGTGACATGACATTTTCTTGTATATGTCGAATATATTCAATAAAAACAATGTATTTCCATGTAACTCAAAAATCTAATTCCCTTTTTGTCATTTGGTGCCTATAAAACATTGAACAATTATCAGTCAGTTAAAATGATTAAATTCTATAAATAGAGAAATGCCAATATCATTTCTATACTTTAGTTTTGATAACAGCTGTTTTTTAAAATGTTATCAAATAAAAAACAAATTTCAGAGGCTTTAAAAGGGCAGCCACAGCAAGGAAGGATGGATTACCTATTTAAATACAATATTATGCATTTGCACTTTAATGTCTGTCGATAAACTCAAAGGATACTTTGAATACTGCACAGTGTGTGGTTCTACTTTGTAACTCCCTGTGTCATTATGTCACTATTGCTTTGTGCTGGGAAAAATAGCTCATTCTGTGGATTATACCTAGAAGAATAAAGATTTTCTTAAAAGGATATAGTGGAAAAAGTCTCACCCTCCTTCTCCTTTGTCTCTCAGAACCATGTGAATCCAGCGGTGGATTTCACCCAGATCCCTCCAGGCATGCTGGCTCTGGATAACATGTTGTATTTTGCCAGACACCACCAGGACGCCTACATCAGGGTGAGCGTGCACTTGTGTTTGCAGATCTGTCTTATCCAGGCACACTAACACACTCTGCTCAGCGACTTATGTTGTGCTATATTTCTCACGTCACCTCGGCTGACCACTTTCTACCAAACCATCTTCCCTCCTGCTCATTCACTTGTTTGTATTTTCCGGCACGTTCCTACATTATCTATCAGCTAAAACTGCATCTCATAAAGTTGCTCAGTCCAAACGATCAGACCCCGAGCAATGACTCTGAACAGTTGTATCCCTTTTTTTTGATGATCAAAAGGATTTTATACTGGAGTCATATAATGTGTTATACCTACAGTTATTGTCTGTAAGGGAACGGCTCTCACTATTGTAGGGAACAATGGGTTTGGGTTTCCACTTGCTAATTCAGCTTAGTTTGAACCTTTTTATGGCAGATGTCCAGCACTCTATTGTAATTAAACGTACAGTATGTATGATTTTTGTGTCAACTTTACACTTCCAGCACTTTAATCCCCACACCTGCAAATCAGTGTGTGTTTGTGTGTGATTACATTGTGCGTCCTCTCATAGTCTCTGGACTTGAATGAGAGAAAAGAGATAGAAGTGCCTTAGTATTGCCGACTCAGCCCTTATCAGTAGAACAGAGGGATAAGACACAGCCTCCAATTTCCCAAATTAAACTGTCACCGGCTAAAATGATTGGGACCTTTACGGCCTCTTTTCTGAAGTGCTGCCCCCATCTCCACATAATTAAAGTGAATATTTTAGCTTTTTTTCAGATTCAACTCGTTTTTTGAATTTCAAGCACATAGTTAAAGAGGATCATATTGGGGCAAATAAGGACAAATTGTTTAAACCATAATGGAAGTGTTTATGAGAAAATGACCTTCAGTGCAACAAGCCAGCAGCTGTAAATAATTGCTCATATATTTTACATATACCGTTTCACCACAAGGCACTCTGAAGTAATTGAATGCCTTAAAGCTGCTGAGTGTAAGATTGAAACATTTCAGTTTTTTGGCAGATCTTATTTGCAATTTAAAACAGTGATTGTTGCCGATGCATGCATCTACTACTAATATCACAAATATATCATAGAGGCTTTAATTGCATTTCTTTCTGGAAGGAATAATAGGAGCTCACTCGTGCAAATCAATCAAAGCAATTTAAAATCCTAATGTTTCAGGATTTATCTTGCTGATTTTATTCAAGGGCACACACCTGTTTTTGTATCCAGATAGAAAAAGAACACGCATATCATCATATGTTTCACCATGCTTATTTAACTGACTGTGTGCGTTCAGATCGTCCTGGAGAACAGCAGCCGAGAAGACAAGCACGAGTGTCCGTTCGGCCGCAGCAGCATCGAGCTTACCAAGATGCTCTGCGAGATCCTCAAAGTGGGCGAGCTTCGTAAGTTTACAACCAGACACACACTCTTTCCACTCTCACTGTACTGTTGCTGATCCCACTCCTTCTTTACAATGAGCACACAGACATTAGAAGAAATAGTTCAGGGACTGCTTTCCCCACAGAGATGCATTTACTTACTGTATGTGCACACAAAACCTCCCTACAAACAAATACACACATTCTCTCCCTGTGAGGATGAAAGCAGCCATTATGCTCAGTAATTGTGCCACCAGGAGTTCATTATTTAGTGAAGCACCTCGCCCCCATTCAGCCCCTTTCAGCCTAATATACCGCCTTTGGGAGGCACACTGCGCAGAGAAAGAGATGCTGTGCCCAGGCCCGCTCCAAATTGATGTGCCCTTTTCATTTGTATCTACTTGTTTAAATGGCCGAGTTGGTCTCAGCTCGGCTCCAGACTGACCCCTGCTGCTCCCTGTAGGGAGGTAGACCACATTCTTAGCTCAGTTTTGAACTGAAGTGCCCTTTTCATCGGCTCATGTTCTTTTCATGGAAGATTTAGACGAGGCTGCATAGCAGGGTTCTTCCCTCTGGTTTGCAAATTGCACACGGGACATTAGTGTTTAGGCCATGAAAATTGTGTCTATTCGTATATCTGTGTCTTCAAAATTGCTCAGAGAACTGCCGTCTAAATGTTCTCCTCTGTCCTTAAGATTGCTGATAGAAGTGCCAGGACAAGTTTCAATTCAAGATAAGAATGTTCTCTAACATTTCTTAGCATATTGTCATTTTCCAGTCCCTTTAAAAAAAAAAAAAAAAAAAATGGTGCTTGTATCTTTGCCAGACTCTGCTCTAATGCAAAATCTCTCAACCTTCCACATCAAATACTGAAGCGCACAGGATTTAGATACTTTGTTAAAGGTGGGGTAGGTAAGTTTGAGAAACCGGCTCAAGATAAACTTTGTGTTATATTCCATGGAATGCTCTTAACATCCCGATAGCAATGAATATTTGAAGTGCTTTGACAAAAAATCCATGAAAAAATGTAATCTGTGGAAGCCGTAGTACTGTAAAAAGCACGACGAATCATTTTAGCCGGCCCGCCTAAAGTAACTGGATGGCCTACCTGCCTGTCAGCCTTCCATCTGTGCACAAACTTATCTCGTGCCCTCATTGGTCATGTGCGCGTTCCTGTGTGTTGGAGGAGGGGCTCTGTAAGGAAGTGGCAGATTTCTTCCGGCTGTGTATTTTCAAATTCTAGCGCACTCAAGCTGGTTTCTCCAAAATTAACTACCCCGCCTTTAAACCACAAAGATGGTGCCAACACTATTTAATAATATAAATATAGTTAGCCCACAGATGTATCGTGATCTGGGGAGACAGGTGGATCAATAAAGGGTTTTAAGTCGAGCTTGAGGGACAGGTAATGTCTCATGAGGTGCAATGTGACTCTCATACTGAGCTTTTAGTTTTTAATATTTCAATGTTTTTTTGGCTTTATTCTGTTTGTGCATCTTCTTGTATCCTTGTGATGTTTTTTTTTTCTGTACAGTGTCTCACGGCTTTATTTTTATTTAAAGTGTCTCATTAGTTTTATCCAAATGTACTCCACTGGACATGCCTTTTTGATCTTCTGTTAGCGAACCGAAATTGCTTCCCTTTACTCTCTGTTAGAAATAAAGCGTTGACCTCATTCATTTCCTAATGCAGATGAAGCAACCAGACTTGTCCTAAAATGGTACAAAAAGCATTCTCTATCTCTGAGGCTGAAAGTTGAAGGCTTATGCAATCAAACTAAATCCCTAGGATGAATGCCAGGCCCTCATCGTGAATAAGACTTTGTTTTTGAGAGCCTTTTTTGTTCAAATAAATAGAGCTGGATTTCACATAACTTATTTAAGAGATATGACCAGAATGTGCACCCGACTGCTGCAACATATTGTAATCCTTCTGGTAAAAAGTAGTAGTATTGTTATTCATATTAAAACAGGGATTTTGTTGTGTTATGTCACATGAAAAGTTCTCTGCACTATTGAATGTTGGAATTGAACCGCAGCAGTGACCTTGACTTTTAGTTCTGGGCCTTTTTATTCCCAGTGGCTGAATATTGTCCTCTTTGCTGAGGCTGTAAGTCCAGGAGATGGAAAATACCATTCATATTTATGATGTAGTATTGCTTGTGTGTATGTGTAGAATTGGGGGACAGATATGAATTGGTGCCATGAAACTACGACCTGCAGAGAATGACTTATCTGTAGGAGATACTATCTGCTGCACATACATCTGGTTTTGAACATGACAAGATTAGCATAAACACAAGTAGGTCATCTACAGGCATACAGTTGAAAATTTACATACGACAAAACAAATCCCTTTGAAGGAAATCACTGGGAACACAAAGGGAAAGACGACATTTAGAAAAATTCACATTCAACACAAACCAAATCCTAATGTTCCCATCCATCTCTGTCACAGCGTCCAGTAAATATTTGCACACACTTGCACTCACAGAGCATTATATGCATCTCGTCCTCATGGGAGGAAGCCAGTGTGTCCTAAAGCATTCATAAGCTGCACTGCGTCTTCTATTGTAGGGACTAAGTGCATTTTCACACACACCCCATTAGCCCTGTGCATATTAACATGCACTAATGAATGAATGAGGCAGGTGCTGTAAATTATTGGTGAGTGTGTGTGTGTGTGTGTGTGTGTGTGTGTGTGTGTGTGTGTGTGTGTGTGTGTGTGTGTGTGTGTGTGTGTGTGTGTGTGTGTGTGTGTGTGGGGGGGGCAGGTAGGGCATTTTCCCAGAGGAAAGCAGGGAGAGAAATGAGTCTCAGCCTCACACCGACTGTCATCGCTCGGGTTGACCTTTCAGCAGCGACAAAATGAAATACACGACACTAACGAGGATGTTGGAGGGTGTGTCGGTGTATCATTTTTATCAGTTCTGATCGTGTGGTATTTCAGAGAAAGACTAATATTAGAAACTGTGGTGAATTATTAAGTGAAGTGTAACAATTACATGTTGGTCCCCTTCCTGCTCCACATAGGAAGACAACTCTTATAGTAATGTGCTGTTGGTTCGTCCACCACCACAATTTGTACAGAGGTCCATTGTGCCTGTAACCAAATGTTTTTGGTGCTTCTTATTTCTTCTGGCACCTTCATGAAGTTGACATTTGTGTATTTTAGCTGTAGCCTGAAATAAAGCAGCCATTTATATTTATAGATGAACACAGATGTTGCACATAACATTTAAAATGGCTGAAAGTGCAACAGTGATTCAGCATGTTCCACAAAATTAAATTCTTCCATCATTTTGTTATTATTCACACCTGTGTTTTTCTACTGTGACATTTGCAAATGCCATCATCCAATCAAAGTGTCAACTTATCCGATACTTAAGATGAATAGCATACACTTGCACAACTACAACTGCTAATGTGCAAATGTTAGCATGCTAGCTGGTCGAAGCATTAGTGGCATGCTTTTGATATTCAATAGTGCAGATTATTCTGTATTTCTCCATGAAAAGTCTTAGTTTTTGTTCTAAAGATGCATTTCTTACCCATGGTGAAGAAAACAGAGCTCATTTCAGGTTTTTAAATCCCCCCTTTTCTTCTTCACATCCCTTTGTGGATAAAAGCAGAAGAAAGAGATGGGTGACTGTATTGATGTCTTAGTGGCTCATTTGCTCCGTGTCTGTGAAATGCCAGTGTGGCTCTCGCAGAGGCTAGGCACCCTCTTCTTGTTTTCTCACGGGGATGAAACTCAGAGGGATTTTGGATTTGCCGGTAGCTGTTGAAGTTGCCTTTCTTCCCTGCTTTTTCTCTTCAAGCTCTGTCTCTCATATTATTTGTCTTAATGTTCATGCTCTTTCTTCTAGGCTCCTTCTTATTTTCCTCTCTGTGGGTCTGAAGAACATCTGTCCCTCTCAGACTTGTAATCCTTCCTCTCGCTCTAAAGCTCTGGCTTTTCTATCCCAAGAAGTTGACAAGAAAAAAACCACCAATACACGAGCTAGAAGCATTTGACTTTTTATAAATAATAAAGAAGCCTCTTAAGAATCGGTCATGACGGGTGTCTCGGCGCAGACCAATGGATTATTACACCTTTCAATTTAATGCTATCCTCGTTCTCTTCTGATATTTTGACATTTTCCTCTGCGGTTGTTGTTGAAATGTGTCATTTATATTCAGATGTGGTCTAGAAAAAACGCTATACAGGAGCTTGTTTGGTTGAATCGCCTGTCAATGCTGATGAATTCTTCATAATTCACAACACCATCAAGGTGTCACTCTCGCTCACCGTCCATAAATTCATACCCTTTCAGTTTCTCTCTCTCTCACTCTGCATGTGTTGTAGCCGGGCCTCAGATCCTTCAAGATTAATTGTCCCACCATGTTTCTGCTGCAACACAGGGCTTAATGGAATCTGTGTAGGTGAGGCGCCGAGACGTGACTTTTCAGACTTTCCTTTTTTTAGCGGGCCCATAGAATATTTATGAAGTTATTTAGAAAGGGCCAGGCAGCCTGAGTAATGGCTCTGCTTGATGATTCACAGTGTGACATGTCGTTGCTGAGATGGAGAGCTGGGAGGTGAGCGTTGGCAGGGCCAGACATGGACACACACATGCTAACACATGAAGAAAAAAACATACCTGTGCATGTACACACACACACACACGCACGCACGCACGCACGCGCGCACGCGCACGCACGCAGATCTAGGCAGGCTGGTGACTAACAGTCACTTGATGTCTTCATGATTGTGTCTTCCATTATAGAGCCGTCAGCCAAGGTCAGAAGAGAGACAGACATCATGAGGAAATATGGATTGATTTTATATTTTGTGGGTGTATTTATATATTTGTCTATATTTGTACTCTTAAATCTCTATTAAGGTGCCTATCTTCTTTTGGTGTTGCATTAGAGGAAACATTAGGGTATCATCAGAATTAAGAATTAAGCATTTTGAATAAGGTGATGGAAATTGATTCGCCGTTGTCTCTTAAGCAGATGTTTTGAGTAAAGTAAAGACTCAAATTATTGCCATAAATCTTCTTAAAAGTCCCTTTAAACTCTGATTTGTGAAAAAGGATTTGAATTTCGGTGTGTCTGTTTTTCTCTCTGGCTTTTGATAATAACAAATGATACTGTACAGGTATGTTAGAGGTGATTTGCTTTACCTTTCCAAAGACCCTTCACATGTCCCATCACCTCCCAATACAAGAAGATATGCAGGTCACTATGTGCAGGAAAAACAATCCAATTATTTTGTATAAATTGAGCCCATTTTGGGTTGCTATAATCAAGAGCAGTTGTTGTCTGTTGGCACTATGTCCTGGGTGTGTGTGTGTGTACCTTGGTGGCTGGAGCATGGGTGTATACAGTATTTTTCAAACCCAGCAGGGGATTCAGATTCATCCAAACTCATTTGCTGGACAACTCCCTCTGTAATGACAATTTCTAAGTTGCCCGCTATGCTGTGATAAACACATACAAACTTATACACACACACATATCAGAGAAATGTCACAGTGTGAGATTGAAATGCTGGGATGTGTTTGGACTGGCCCACATACAGTTTTAACACACATACTCTGCCATGTACTGTCCACACTCGACGCGGTCAAAAGAAAATGTTATGTTTGGGCCTGCAGTCGGACATTGAAGAGTAAATGGCAACCAAAATGTTCACATCTCAGAATGTGTAATTATTTTTTCAAATGTTGAAATCTAAATGGGTTCAGAAATGTGAAACTATTTGTAGTTTTAAAATAGTTTGCATTACATTTCATTAGCATTTCTTTAATCAGTTCAATGATAGGGTTTCTATCTATTCTATCCAGTATACATAACATTAACTACCCGTAATTTTCTGACTATAAGGCGCACCTGAATATAAGCCGCAGCAGCTAAATTGAATGATGTGTACATATATAAGCCGCACTGGACTATAAACTGCAGGTGTTTTAATGTTTAATTACCATATGTAAGGGTTCGTGCACAGAGGGGATTGTCGGGAAAGAGATGGCTGTTTGAGGAAGCTCCCATTTATTAACATTTCAACAAACAAGTTGCATATTTGCATAACGTATTCAAGTGTTACCATTTAGTGCAATAGTAGCTACAGAAGATGTACTGTGCTGTGTAAACTGTACTGTATCACATAGCGTTTCAGACACACAAACTTTTCAACTTTC
>NW_011351700.1:913981-953275 GCF_000735185.1 Notothenia coriiceps | reverse complement strand
CATGGGACTTATTTTTTACCCTCTCAAAGAACCGGAATCGAGAACCGAAAATGACTGGAATCGAAAAAGCAGAACCGGAATCGGTTAAAATCCAAACGATACCCAACCCTATGTGTGATGCAGTAAAATCTCACCGCTCACTTACGTTAGCGGTGTCGTAAAACCGTGGCAAAATGTAAAATATAGGGGTGCACCGAATGGGAAATTCTTGGCCGAAACCGATACCGAAAATAGGAAACAGTTGGCCGAAAACCGAATGCCGAAAGGCCGAAAATGATTAATAGAAATCAGCTACCTGATTATGGAAAAATAAATGATTATGGCAAAAACTTAACTTAAATAATAATCACTATTATGGGTCCATAAAACATTTATTCAGCACTTTTGAATGCATACAGTACATTAATTCCAAGTCAAGTGCATTTTCTTTTCTCTGTAGGATAACTACAACAAAGTGCATTCAGAACAAAGCCAAGGTGCTTTAAAACTGTATAAACATCTAGGCCAGTAGGCCTACAACAAAATAGTGTAAATAAAGACTTGAACAGCCAGGCCTTCAACAACAACAAATGCACCTATAAGTGCATGCATACAAATGCGCAAACTGGATAAATCCACATGAATGTAACTATTTACAAATGAAATTACAATTGAATTTCAAGAATCTGTAAATAAGGCTGTCTGTCCTCATAAGCAAAGTAGTAAACATTGTATAAAGATACATAAAGTGAAAACTGGATACAAAATCCACAATCAATTACAAATTAAATTACAATTTCAAGAATCTGCAAATAAGGTGGTCTGTCCTCATGAGCAATGTAAACAACATTGTATCATTTAGATACCGAAAGTACAATATATTGAACACTGTGCTGCTGTCATTTCCCCCTAATGATAACCTGAGATGGTGAATTATAACTCACAATGAAAATTGTTCTGGAAAGTGGGTATAGAGTAGACATGTAGAACTAGATAAATTTATGATAAGCCAGCCTCGTCTACTTAGGAAAAGTGGGAGGTTCTTTTTAATGAACAGTAGTTTCTCTGCTTTATCAGCCATAAGTCTGTTGCTCTTCTCATCAAGCACATGAGAGGCAGCGCTGAACAGTCTCTCGCTGTCAGTGCTTGTGATTTGATCTTACTCCGCATATTTGTCCGGGTGTTTTGATTTCAAGTGGTGGAGTAATCCCGAAGTGGTGAAAGTCTTTGCAGTTACACCCCCTCGAGAAATGTCAGCTGAACACGTTTTACAAATCGCAATCCGCGCCTCTTTCTCCGATATTTTTAATTTTTTGTGAGCCAGCCGCGAGCATGGTCGCGCGCCGTGCTTGTCGCTGCGTTTTGATTACGTCATCACAACAACACGTTAGTTTACCAACGTAACCCTGTTCTCTGAAATTCGGTGATATTTTTTCGGTGCCGAAAGCCGAAAGGGCCTTTTTAACCATTTTCGGCCGATAATTTTCGGCGGCCGAATATTCGGTGCATCCCTACTTATTTAGTAGATCCGGCCAAATTGTGATAAAAATGCAATTGTGTGGATGAAGTTGGGCATATAAGACTGGAAAGTTGATTATTCTGTGACTTTTAGATTATTATTTTTGTCATGAAAACCTACAACTCATCATAAAACTAAAAATTGATTTAAAACCATCCACCTTTTTAAACATGTAGATGGCTAGTGTTTCAGAATGTATTGAATTTTAGTAGAGTATCTCTTTAAATAGGATGAATTATATTACTGGCCCACTCAGAGGGGTGTTTTTCCCACACGCTGACAAGTCATTATATAATCCAGTAATTAATATGAGACATGACAAGTTGCTGAGGGCAGAATATGAACAAGAATATGACTAACTAAGCCTTTGCTTAATAAATCGTGTGTTAATTTGCCTTATTTGTCTTAAATCACTGGCACTTCTTATTAGTGTTTATGAATCGCGAAGGACATGCTGAATTATAGTGTATAATTTACCTTTCATGATATGTTTGTGTCCTGATTTATAATCTTAAGTGAGCTCCATCTGTAAGCAGTTGCTTCCACTAACGAAGTATCAGTGGGATGAGAATTTATGTCCGACATCAAACATTACTATGCTAATGATCCCATTTCCAACGACTCGTTAAGTCTCAAGGTTTTAGCTGCTTATCTCCCTTAGGTCTCCTTCCATGATTCATGAGTAAATTGGAGGATGGCGAGGGGAAGAAAGGCCAAGCGAAGAATTTCAAGTATCCCTCAAGTCGTGACATGAGGCTCTTTTGTGCAGTCAGCAACCACTTCACCAAGTTCTCGGTTTAAGCCTTAAAAGAGGGAAGGCTTCTTCAGGGTTTTACACTTTGTAGCCTCACCAGCAAAAGGTTTTCAATTGCACAAATAACAAACTTGACAGATAGGTGCTTGAGAATCTCAAGTTTTAAGCATCCCTTACGTTTTTCAGACACTCCTGTCCTTTGTCAGCTCTCAGCAACCCTTAGCGGATTGAAATGGTGCGGGGGATGAAACCTCGCCCAGCCCATGGCAGCGCTGCCACTTACTGACGTACTCTGAGCTTTTTAGCTGTAATTTACCATCAAACTCTCGTCAACTTGTCTCCTTCAAACTTTTTTTTCTCACACAGTGCTCTAAACAAACTGACGCTTTTCTCCCCGAAAGACTCCTTACTAGCAGACTTTGTCAAAGGTGAAATCCGCCTAAACACTATAGCCTTTCATTAGACGCACACACTCACAAACACAAAATGTATGTGTATAATGATCCCACTCAATTTTGATCTATAAATACATATATTATTTATACACAGGCTGTGTTAGTGTGCTTTCTCTTGCACGTAAGCTGGACACTTCTCTGTTGTTTTGTTATGATTATGAATAATTCTGTTTCTGCATTTGGGCAAACTCAGGCAGCTTGATGTTATATTTGCATAAGCGTGACTCACACCGTCTGATTAGAGATTTTCCTTCAGAAGAGTCTGGCATGATGTGCATATAATGTAGCTCCCATAACTGATGTATTGAGCTATGAAAGAATATGAGTTGTGTTAATGGTTTTAATGAGTGCCTGAAGCAGCTCTGACTAGATGCAGTTGCCTTATTGTATTTGAGCAAACACGAGTCTGTGAAAGCAGATGTCCTCCTAAATGTGTTGGAAACGTGTCCTTGTCCAGAGTGCTGATGGACATGCCTCCCTCAGTCTGATTTTTTTTATTTTCTCCATCTGCTGTTTTGCTATCTCTCCCTCCTCCTCTCTCCTCTAATGCATCTTGACCATTGTAGGGGGGTGCGTGCTAAAATGGTTTAGTTACATAATTAAAAACACAGAGGAAATAAGGCTTGGATTTTTTGTCTAATCAAGGTCCACCATATTGTTCTTTCCTCACATAAATGGCAACGATGATGTAAATAACCAAACAAACCAATACTGTGGACACCTAGTAGTTTATTTTGTGCAGCATATTAGCTCTCCTTGAACCAGTGGTCTCATTCTCATCACATCAATATTACTGATCATTAGTTTCAGGATGGAGAAACTCGACATTGTATTATAAGACTCTGTAAAACTGATTTATATAATTTCACAGAAACTCAAAACCTGACAGGTGACATATTTAGCCCAGAATCTACCCTAACAGAGCAAGATGTTAATTAGAGTGTGAAGTTATCAGTTTCCCTGCTAGCTCAGGAAATAATTATAGTTGTGGTGTCCGCATTGCAAGCCAATTTCATATCTTTTTGGCCGAGTGATCATCTGTGTGAGTCATCTCTTTGTGTTGAACCAAAAAGTGTATTAAGAGAACTACGTATCTGTATTTCAAAGAGATGCCACATTTAGGAGTCTGTTAGTGAGCACATGGCACAATGCATGTAAGGTTTTTAACTTGCTGACTCGAGTGCTTTCGACACAGAAAAAACATTTTGTTTTCCTTCTCTCGCAATGATTGAGCACGGAAATACATTTCTCGGCCCTAGAGCTTCAAGCGAACTGCAATTTTAAAAGTAGCTATTGTAAAAAAATTGCTTTTTAAAATTCACTGTTCCTCCCGGGGACATGTTCAAGTGTAGATTGATCTTACCCCCATTTTTTCCCCAACTAGGGCAGCACAGTCAGTGAATAAGACATTCAATATATTGGTTATAAATGGCTTTACGATATGCTTTCTTTTAAACCTGACATGAACTGTATATGCATTTACAGTATTTGTGGTGTTGTTGCTGAAGCATGGCTGTGGTTTGCTTCTCTGCTGTCTTGGCATGCTGCACACACACAAACAGTGACTGGCCCGGAAAGAAGGTGCTGACGCTGCTCTCTGGACATACAAACACACACACATCAAACACACACACACACACATCACACACAATCCCCTTGTCACAGTGGGACGTCAGAGCATGCTGGTATTTTAATTAGAGTGAGAATGACACTTTCCGCTGTTTATTCATCACGTGGCAAAGCTGCAAGGTGACTCTGGGGTCGTGTCGAATACTTTATGCGCACTCATGGACACAAATACACATAAACAAGTACACATTGGACCTTGAGAGTGGCATTCAGCCGTCCTGTCTCTCTTGCTTCTTTGAACACATACAAAAAGATGCACACAGAAATACACGCAGCTCCACACTCGTACACTTTGATAAACATGCTTAGTCACCTCTCCAATGTAAGACTCATCTGGTGGTCAGTGATTAATTGGTTGTCAGTTGACGTCACAGAGAGCTCGTGTCGGATGGACTTTGATCGGAGCGTGTCGGACGCCAGCTGTCGCACACTCAGTCACGGACACATTAGCCGAGTCACTCCAGCAAGATGACCGTGACCCCTGACCTCAGCCTAGCCAAACATCGCATGAGATGGATAGAGGGAAAGGACTTATAACTCATCTCTAACCACAGATGCGTTCACATCAGATCGGTCAGAAATCAAGCACGGGCAACCAAGACAAAAAAAAGCCTCTGTAATAGTTTTGAGTCCAAAGTTTGTTGTATTTTCGAAACCCAACATGTATGCGTGGCTACCATCACTGGCAGTTACATCTACCTGTTTTGTGTTCAAAGCTTTTGAATGCTTTTTTTCTTAATTTGAGAGTTGATACTTCAAGTCCTTCTCTATATAAGATATATAAATGACTAATCCTGAACGATTTGTTTACCCAATAAAGGCCTGGGAACAGGATAGGATACTCCATTAGTAAAAAATAACTAAAAAGTTCAAGCTGATTTCAGATATAACCTTGCTCAAGCTTTCTCAAGAAAACATTCTTGATTTCATGTCGTGGTGAAATGTAGTCACAAAGTGTTGCACCGTAGCCGTTAACAAAAAGTTGTTCTGCAGATCCATTTGGGCATATGGTCCGGCATAACCTAAACTGGTCCTGACAGTGTCCTGTTACCCACTTTATGGGTGGTACAGGCTCTGAACATATGGCTGGGCAGATGGATGAAAAGCATACAGGACAAAGGAAACCCATTAGAGCCCATTTTCCACCCATTTACATGGTCTGCTGTGGTCTGATATGCTCGGCTAAAAAGAGTCATAAATTATGATTTAAATTGAGTCTTCATGTCTGCCCTGCTGGTGTGTGTGTGTGTGTGTGTGTGTGTGTGTGTGTGTGTGTGTGTGTGTGTGTGTGTGTGTGTGTGTGTGTGTGTGTGTGTGTGTGTGTGTGTGTGTGTGTGTGTGTGTGTGTGTGTGTGTGTGTGTGTGTGTGTGTGTGTCGTGTGTGTGTGTGTGTGTGTGTGTGTGTGTTCCATCGCGAAGTGTCAGACTCCTCAGGCACTTGATGTGTCAAATCGCCCCCCATCTCCATGACCATGTTAGCCTGCCTGTGGGAGAGAAGGCTGCTCCTCAGCAGAAAGGGAGGAAGGCAGAGAGGGATTACATAACCAGTTTCAAACAATTAGGAATCCAGTTCACAGTCTTTTAGAAGTGGTTAGCTTTATGCTTCTTACCCGTTTCAGTAACTTGGCATGATGCAGTCATCAATATCTAATTATGTTGGCATTTAAAAAGAAAATGTTAAGTAACAACAGCAAAGGGAATAGACCAGTAGAAATGGCTGTTATCATACAGCTAAACTCCTGTTGCTCTGCTGTCTGGTCACTGGTCATCCAGAATAGATCTTAAATGTACTTAAAGGGAGCAATTTCTTCAGATTTTGGACATATCAAGGTGATTTTTTTTTTAATTCATCTGAATTTACAGGGCCGTAATGGCACTTAATGAAAATAAATGGATAGAGCGCATCATGTCACTGCTTAAGGCAGAAAATGAAACAATAACTCCTCAGTAAATAGGTCAAGTAAATTCTTCTTAAGCTATAGAAGGAGCACATTCTGAATACTTAAGTAATATTACAAGCCTTATCTCTTTGTCCCCTATAGAAAGAGATTGTTATCTGGTTGCTTCGCTCATTAACAGTGCTCAATGGGAACACAGAAATGACAGTTTGTGATATTTTTAAAAGTTTCCTGATGAACAGACATACTCACACAATGACTGCAGTCAGCCTCAGATTAAGGTCAGGAGTAGCGAGGAGCTCCATGTTTTTTCTTCAGTACAACCAATCCAGCTCCTACAGTAAGCCTCATCAGTTTGTGTGATGGGGGTTGCAGTATTTCAATGTATAGCAGATGTTTGTATTTCATCATTGTGGCAGAAAATGCTGATGCATTGCTTTTTGAAAAGAAAAACAAGGCTAGTAAGGCTTGACATGACTTAGCACTCTCACAGTGGCCTCTCCATTCAGGCGGATAAGTTTAAGTGCATTTGTGCAGTGGTGAGAATGATTCAGACGTGACATTTGAAATAGCTGGAAAGCTGCTAAAAAAAGGAAGAACTGAATTGTTGATTTCTCCCACTCCTTTTGGACAATCTTTTTGCAATAACTATACATTCAAATACAGTTATTCTAAAAGGTTCAATAAAATAGAGTGCGTTATTTATATGGAATTGTTTCCTTTTGCATTGTATTTAAAATGGAACAGCAATTACTAATGATTATAATAAATTGCTGAGAAATAAAATCTATTAGGCCTATGAGATATTTGAGATTTAGTGTGATTTGGATTATATATTTGTCCCATAGATAAAGAAGTATTACTCCATCGTACTGCTGTGTTCTCATTGCTTAAATGCAGAGCAGCTGCTCCCAGATTCCCCCCTCTTAAATAATTTTAACATGGATGAATTCTGTTTGTTTGATTTAAATATTCAGTGATCCATGCTTTGTTACCATTTGGGTTTGCTTGCAATCAGTTTTACAATGCACGACACTGTTTGAGAACTATTTTGAGAATCTTTTTGTTGTCCTCCTCGCTGTGCTGGTGCAGGTCAGGCTGAGCCCTGCGAGAGGTAATAAAACTGTCTGAGACTCAGCATGCCTTGCAGAAGCTGAGGATGGAGGAATTTCTGCAGAGCCTCATGAGAATGCTCACTGTCCGTATCCCCCAAATAAGCCTTGACATGTGATTCCCCTCACCTTGCCACCTCAGGGCTGTGTTGGTCCTATCAATAAACAGCCCATTTAGCTCAGAGGTCCCTCCGAACTTCCACCTTCCCAACAACTTTAACCGTGCGGCCCAAAGAGTATTTCACTTTTTTAAATTCACCCTTTCTTTTTCATCTTTCCCTGTATATTTCTCTACTTATCTCCGCAAAGGCAATGTGCTGGTACCTAAGCAGCCTGTCAGCATCCGTTTTGGCTCACCTCCCTTAGCTTTCTGAGTGACTACCGGCACTGGTATCACATCCCCCCGGATTTCTCCACCTCACCCTCCCCTTAATCTTCCACCCATCGCTCCAAATCACGGCTCAGGTCATTGTGCCCATGGCCTGCAGGCATCTCTCATTATACTGTGAAGTTTCAATTGCTGCCTGACCCCTTCCATCCAATTTCATGGCTGCTCGTGGTGGGCCGGTGCCCCTGCTGCTCCGCTCTGAAACTCTTTAAATGAACCAAGACGTCAAGAGGGAGACGAATTTAGTTCAAATAAATGTCAAGCCTTGTTATTTTACCTCCTGGTTAATATGATTTGGGCACTCAAGAGCCCTGGCCTTCCCACTTCCCTCTAATTCTTATTTCAAACTCACTCTCACACAAATAGAGGCAATTGAAACACTTCTGTTCACTGCTAATAAAGTAAATAAGCCACCTCTGGCTCTGGAAAATGAGAAATCTCAACTTAATCCACTTGGAATAGTGTTTGTTGGTCTCAATTTGCCTCCAAGGGGTGTTTTATGTTTGAAGTTGATGAGGAGCTACATTTTCAATAACACACAGGCGTGCTTCGTTTGGGAGCTGACACTCGTTCTCAGTGGCTGTTTTATAAACCAAACAAACAAAAAAGCATCAACTTCCTGTCCTTTCTGTAATACAGAAAGCAGATTATCTCTCATTAGAAGTGTGTCACATCTCTTATATCTTCTGTATATAAATAAATAAGCCTGATTATTCATTAATTGAAGCTAAAGAGCTAGAAACACCATGTATGATCATAAACAATGTGTCACTTTACTGTGTAACGCAGAACCTTTTAGCAGCAGAAATGTGATGATTTCATTGGTAACATTTTTGAGCTGAGTGATGTTTACCTGCAGCAGCAGTGTGTGTGGGTTGTTGTGCATTAGTCAGGTGTTCAGGGCCACATTTCTTCAGGCCATATTTCATGAGTAACGATGTGTGTTCTTTTATCTTGTGTCAGTGTACAGTGGGGCAAAAAAGTATTTAGTCAGCCACCAATTGTGCAAGTTCTCCCACTTAAAAAGATGAGAGAGGCCTGTAATTTTCATCCTAGGTATACCTCAACTATGAGAGACAAAATAAGAAAAAAAATCACATTGTCTGATTTTTAAAGAATTTATTTGCAAATTATGGAGGAAAATAAGTATTTGGTCAATAACAAAAGTTCATCTCAATACTTTGTTATATACCCTTTGTTGGCAATGACAGAGGTCAAACGTTTTCTGTAAGTCTTCACAAGGTTTTCACACACTGTTGCTGGTATTTTGGCCCATTCCTCCATGCAGATCTCCTCTAGAGCAGTGATGTTTTGGGGCTGTTGCTGGGCAACACGGACTTTCAACTCCCTCCAAAGATTTTCTATGGGGTTGAGATCTGGAGACTGGCTAGGCCACTCCAGGACCTTGAAATGCTTCTTACGAAGCCACTCCNGAAAAGGAAAGAATGAATGGGGCCATGTATCGTGAGATTTTGAGTGACAACCTCCTTCCATCAGCAAGGGCATTGAAGATGAAACGTGGCTAGATCTTTCAGCATGACAATGATCCCAAACACACCGCCCGGGCAACGAAGGAGTGGCTTCGTAAGAAGCATTTCNAGCACTTATTAGAAAATGGAAGACATACAAGACCACTGATAATCTCCCTCTGTGATCATTTTGACCCCACGGGGTGAGATGTTGCGTGGAGCCCCAGATCGAGGGAGATTATCAGTGGTCTTGTATGTCTTCCATTTTCTAATAAGTGCTCCCACAGTTGATTTCTTCACACCAAGCTGCTTACCTATTGCAGATTCAGTCTTCCCAGCCTGGTGCAGGTCTACAATTTTGTTTCTGGTGTCCTTTGACAGCTCTTTGGTCTTGGCCATAGTGGAGTTTGGAGTGTAACTGTTTGAGGTTGTGGACAGGCGTCTTTTATACTGATAACGAGTTCAAACAGGTGCCATTAATACAGTTAACGAGTGGAGGACAGAGGAGGCTCTTAAAGAAGAAGTTACAAGTCTGTGAGAGCCAGAAATCTTGTTTGTTTGTAGGTGACCAAATACTTATTTTCCACCATAATTTGCAAATAAATTCTTTAAAAATCAGACAATGTGATTTTCTGGATTTTTTTTTTCTCATTTTGTCTCTCATAGTTGAGGTATACCTAGGATGAAAATTACAGGCCTCTCTTATCTTTTTAAGTGGGAGAAATTGCACAATTGTTGGCTGACTAAATACTTTTTTGCCCCACTGTATGTGGACGATAAGTGGATGTAAGTTGGATCAGGCTTGATGGGATTTGATCAGTTGAGCTCTGATCAAGTGGGTGTAGCGGAAGCATACTGTACAAATAAAAAAAAATCCAGTATACGGCCAGATGTGTGTTAAAGGAATAGTTTGACATTTTGGGAATATATGTTTTAAGCTCTCTTGCTAGGGTCGGATGAGAATAATTATACTATTGTCATATTGCACGTAAAACAAACATCAAGTCCTCCCAGAAATAAAACACAGTAATTGGTTTAATCTAGTTAATGTACGAAATGTCTAGGAGATAAAAAATAAAATATTTAGTAGTGCTTTTTTTTCATACTGCCTGTGCCGCAGCACCTCTTTTCACCCTCTGTCTGAAACCAGATCCCAGTCTGCTCTGATAGGTTAGCTGGCCGGCTCTGTTGGGATTGGTCAACCGCTCAGAGATGTCTCGCCCCTTAGCGTATCACGTGTAATGTGTTGGAGTGCAAGTTTACGTAGTGATGTCACTTTGTCACGGTAGTAAACAAAGGAGTGCAATGTAGGTGTTTTTGGCCGGGGTGGGGTGTGTGGGAGAGAAACTCCTCATGGATGGGAAGTTTGGGATTCTAGCCTTTGCAGACCATTCACATGCACACAGACCTATAACACACTACAGGAAAGGGAAACCCCCAAAAAGCATAACAGGGCCTCTTTAACTGCTGCTGCTGTTCAAGGTGACACATTTTCTCTCTCTCTTGTCCACAGCCAGTGAAAACTGCCACGACTTCCACCCCATGTTCTTCACCCACGATCGCTCCTTTGAAGAGTTTTTCTGCATCTGCATCCAGTTGCTAAACAAAACCTGGAAGGAGATGAGAGCCACTAGCGAAGACTTCAACAAGGTACGCTGTGGGTGTGTGTGTTTGGGAGATGAAAATGTGAGATGAATAAAAATCATCAGTGTGTGCCATTTCCATGCTACATATAACTAGGCCTTGAGTTTGCGGTGCACTTGATGCCAGTATGCATACTACATTTGTTTGATTTCTGGAGTGTCTTTTGGTGGACTGGAAAAAGTTAAAACACATTTTAGGCACGGATGAGACAGCTCCAGGAACACTTTAGAATATGTTTTCAAATTGGCAGTAGCGTTTTCCAGTTTGTTCCATCACAATTTTTTATTTTTTTTTATAATTACCTGTTGATTTGTTGAAAGAACTTGCATCTTTTACTAATTTAAATATCTTTACAGAACTGTTAGAACAAAAGTAAACAGTTTTTTTTTATGACACGTGATCATACAGTTTATTTTTGCTACATACAATATCAGTGCGATGGATGTATTGTGTAAAGGTTCTTGTAATTGGTAGCTCCATTGTTGGTAAAGTTTTGAAATTGAGAAACAGACAACCAAACTATTAGGTTTGTCCATAAAACAATATGATTAATTGGTATCATTATTTGTGCTGCTTTGTCAAGATTAACATGATCTTATGAAAACATAACAGTTAATAGAGGTTTCAAACTTCAATTAAGACAGCATTAAGTTATTTGTACACAGTCACAGCTCTGTAGGATTTGTGCCATGCTTCATTGACTTTATGTGGTTGACACTGGCAGGAAGCACAGTCACAGCTCCCTCTTTATTGCAACAATTATTTATTAATCATTAGTTAAATTCTGTTAGTTATCACAATGGCATTGCCTAGAGTCCCATGCAAATAGTATGCCTGATTACGTTGCATAGACATGGAAATGTGTTTTTCCTGTTTACACAGATGAACATGCTTTAGGCGTTTCCTTTTTAAGGGCGCAGATTGAGAGCGGTAACTGCACACACATCTTAGGGGCTTTTTAGAATTATAATTGTTCCTATATTGTTTTTTCCCCTTTTGGATATAAAACATTAACTGCCTCTATTAGCAGAGCCACTGATTAAACTACTACATCTTCATTTGGAGATGATTGGAGTGTGGATGAAGATGAAAAGCTTCCTGTAAACTGGCTAATGTTGAGGACAGGAAATATGTGTTTGTGCACTGCCAGACGTTGATAGTAATTAGGTGTTTATGACAAATATTGTATGTTGTGTATTCAATTGGGCATCAGATGTAGCAGTCAGCAGATGCCGCATCCCTTTTCCTTGATTTGTCAAATAAATTATCATTATCTTATTGTGTCAAATACCCCGTGTCCAAGCTGTGGCCTGAATCCTTTGCTCATATTTACTGACTTTGATCAACATTGAAACGGTTCCTCACACACAAATAAGCCGGTCCTCACCTCTGCAGGTCCAATATGTCACAATACTGTAAATCCAAACACATTGTGCTGCTACATCAAAGTGACACTGTAATAGATTTATTCAGCCTGCAGCTTCGAGGAAATCACATTTACAGAGTTTATTTTATGTTTGTGTGAATGAAGTGATGGTTCCTGTGCTTAGATGAAGTGCTGCTGGAGTCGCATCACCCAACGCTATTTCACTATAAGTAAAACGATTGATGACAGCAGGGAACCATTTTGTCATTACCAAGAGAAAACTACTTGAGTAGTCTGGCTCAGCTTTCACAAATTGATTCAGAGTGATTGTAAAATGTGTTGTTGTTTTGAGATTTCTTCAACATTGATCTACTGGAGGAGGCTACAAATGGACAACATTACAAGCTTGTAGTCGAAATTAAACATCCTTGGTAGCTTTTAGATCCACCTACGGTCTATTGAAGTCTTCAACACCATTTGTGTTTCTACTTTTGCCACTCACTCAAACAACGTGGTGGAATAGCTTCTGTGAATGTTTTTTTTTTGGCTTAGTCAAATCTGAGCTGAAAAATCTGGACATTTTTTGTGTGACAAAGCATAACGGTTTGTCTGATCATATGAAACGTTATGTACTTATTGATAGATAGGCCCTGAGTGATAGAACCTTCTCTAATAGGCTTGAAATGACTAGCACATCTCATGTTGGGCTGTATTTCCAGCTAATCTTTCAGCACACTCCTCCCCTAGCAAGAAATCCTATTATCCAATCTCATCCTTCACAACCCTCCCTTGAAGGTGAAATTTGGTTTCGATTGAGTCGGGATAGATGATGCTTCGCTTGCCTCTCCCTCTCTCCCCCCTACCTCATCTTTCATCACATGGTACCTTGGGATTTTGGAAATTCAGCAGCAGCTTGTCGATATTAAGTCTGTTTGCTCTCGAGGGCTTCCTATCAGCTAAATGGTGCGTGCAGAGCTCTGCGCTTCCAGCCTCTAACGCTGAGTGTCTCAGTTTGTATCCTCTCTGAACTCAGAAGCACTCTGGGGACCGTCAGCCCCTCTGATGATGTCTGAAAGTTGACATGTTTTACCTAATTCTGTCAATGATGAAGTTGTTAGAGTTGTTTATCTTTAACTGAAACAGTCATTGACTGCACATTTCATCAAATAAAATGTCCAGAAGATGGAGAGGAGGAGGTTTTCCCTCAAAAAAGGCACACATATATCCCAATAAACCATGACTATTAGCATGAGCAAATGTATATGAACATTTTCAGTAATGAAAGTTATTTATGTGATCAATAAAGTGATGGTAAAGAAAAATCAACATTTAAAGTCACAGCAGTTAGTGCCTTTTGCCTCTCTGGCTATGATGCATGTCCCTGAAAAGCCAAATACATTATTCGGGGTATAATTATTAGGAGTGGAATTTAATCAAATCCTTAAGATTAGATTTGACAAAATTGGATAAAAGATGTGCATAAGTAATGAATTAGGGATCAACCACCTTCTGGGAAATGTAAACAACGTTTTCCAACTTAAATCCAAACAGTTCAGCAAATTTAATTTGATAAATGAATGCATACGCCCCAACATTAGAGGCCTCAAAAGTATTGAAAAATGTTGCAGAAGAGAAGAAGGACTTTCTTAAAGCATTTGGCAAATACAATGAGATAACTGAACAATTAAAAATGTTATGGATAACGGAATGGGATAAGATAAATGGCTTATATTGAATAAATATAGATTTTGTAGAGTAATGTAAAAACTGACTCTAGAGTAATAATGTCATTGCTAATACTGACTTGTATTAACAGTGCTGACTCACCTAGTGATGGATGGTTCTGGCAACAGAGGCTAGGATCAGTAATACATAATAGTAATGCTGTTCATCCCACTTCCACTGATTTTAATCACAGTTATTGTCCCTTTTTAACTGCAACCAATCGGCCATTTAAACTGGCTTACTGTCTTAGGCAATCAGTCATGTAATTGGTTATTTGGGTCTCGGTCGACTTAGAAATATATGGTCTTTTCTGTGATGGTGTCTTGATGAGAAATATGTTTTAAGTAGTCATTACTCATCGTTAGAAGAGGATAGTACATCATTATATTAACAAATGTGTTGTGATGTTTGGTAAGCGACAATCTTACAGCTCTTTCTTGTCTGTTATAAAAGTCTGTTATTATGAATGCAATGCTGCGTTCAATATATAATGTACATACAGTACATGAGGATATATCCTCTGTAGGGTGTGAGGAAGGATAATAAGCACAGATATTCCTGAGGGCGTCCGCTTCAGATCGCGGCTGGCTGTACGGATAGATTTCCCTGCAGCTCCCACAGTGGCTGCCAGACACCGACAGCACTGAGCTTTCTGAGGTGTGGAATACTAAAACACCTCGTTGGGGTTTCATCGATATTTGGATGTGCGCGGTGCTGTGGCCTTCAAGTATGTGCTTGAGCATTTCTTAAACGCTGAAGGCTCTCTCTCTTCATGGCTGACTGAGCATGTGCCCTGCACACAAAGACAGGAACACACACACACCCACGCATGAATGTATGCTCATTAAAGACAAAGCCACACAGCCTTAAATGAAGCTTAAAAATACTGTGGCACTGAAACCCCCCTTCCCCACACACATGCACGTATGCACACACACGCACACACACGCACCGACACACACACCGTGGTGAAGCCAGTTTGTATTCTGTCTTGTTTGCTTTCAGAATATAGTGCTTAGTAAAAGAAAAAGTGTGTGTGTGTGTGTGCTGTGTATACGTGATGTGTGTGTGTGTTTAGTGGAGGAGAGTCTGATGCTCCCAGGGCACAGCTCCGACCGTCAGGCAACCGTTTCCCCTGTTTCCATAGCAACCCCTGTCCAATTACCGCTGCTGCGCTGCACTACTCTGGCTCTGTATCGGTAAGACGGAGCCACTTCTCCGCTGCATGTGTACAGGTTTGTGTTTATACATGTCTGTGCTTGCGTGCGTCCGTCCGACTCTTTCTTGAACGGCCGCCTGTCGTCTATACATCCAAACGTCTGTGATGAGAGCGGCTCCTCCTCTACCTCCCCACCGGAGGAAGAAGAAAGCCTCCATCTCTCTCTGCTCAGGCGCTTGGAGGAAAAAAAATCCCTCAGTGATGTGGCGGCTTGCAGCCACTCACTATACCCCTCCTCCTCCTTCTCCTCCTCTTCTCTCATCCCTCCCTCACTCCCCCTCCTTCTAACCCCCCACCTCTACGTACTACTACGTACTACTACTACTACTACTACTACTACTACCTACTACTACTACCTACTACTACTACTACTACTACTACTACACTACTACTACACTACACACACACACACACACACACACACACACACACACACACACACACACACACACACACACACACACACACACACACACACACACACACACACTTATCATGTGATCCACTTGCTGAGCCACCATTGGCGTCTCTGATCGTGGCGTGTGTCCAATCAGGGCATAAGCCCGGAGATCAACATAAGCGAAGCTGAGCAGGCTGGCTGATGCTCTTAGAGTCACAGAGGGAGGGAGAAAGAAAGGCAGGGAGCCATACAGAAATATCATAATACAGGAGACATAGTAAAAAAAGAAACGGGGAGTTTGTTGTTAGTTTTTTTTTTTTGAAGGGAATATTGTAGAAGAAAGAATCAAATACGAAACCTGAAGGAACAAATATCCAAGAAAGGAAAAGGCAAAAGGAGGAGGTGCACGAGCTGTGTTGACAGACGAGTCTTCCCTTATTGTGGCTAGCGCTAAAGCTAACTGTCCACAATCAGCTAGACCACTCTTCCAAGGAGCCATCTGCTCCCTCCATCCCCGTCTCCCGTCGGGCGCTAACAACTCCTTCTCTGGCAAAAGGACAAGGATTCACCAGTCACTGTGGAGAGTATCGCACCACACTTGGAAACATGGAGGTGACATGTAAGTACCAAGACTGGAAAAGAGAAATGGAGAGTGATTTTTGTTTTCAATTAGCATGGATGGATGGATGGATGGAGCGAGAGGAGGTGGTAGTAAAGGAGGGTGAGGGACTGTTTGTGTTGTTGCCTGGCTGCGGAGGAGGAGGATTGGAGGGAGGAGGGTGGAGGGAGAGGAGAAGAAAAGGCAGGGATGGAGAGGATGGGACGGGGCAGAGCGGAAGAGAAAGAGGAGGGACAGATGGGTCCGTGTGGATCACAGCCTTTCATTAAAACACAATCTGCTAGAATATAATTTCATCCTCTCCACATCAACATGCAAGCATACACACCTACCCCCACTTCAAACTCTGTGTGTGTGTGTGTGTGTGTGTGTGTGTGTGTGTGTGTGTGTGTGTGTGTGTGTGTGTGTGTGGGGGTTGGGTTTTGTTGTTGTGAATGGGATTACTCCACTTCCCCAACACCCACCGTTTGTCACCAGAGGAATCCAAAGCCACTACTACTAATCTCCTCCCTCCACATTGTCTCTCGCAGCCTTGGACGAGCTTCAACCGGTGTTTTAGCCGGAGGGGGTTTGACACGGGATTAGAGTGGGGTCAGCCCCGGAGTGTAGAGCAGGACTCTGTGAAATACTGCCAGAACCTGGTTTGTTTTGGACAATACACAGTTCAATCGTATCCACTTCCTGTGCTTTTAAACATGGCTTTGAACAGAGGGACTACATCTTGGCTGCGAGGTGACCTACTATATTGATTTGTGCTGAATTGTTTAGCTTCAGTTGAATGACCGAAATATCCATATAAATAACATTTGCCTGGTGCAGGTTCTCAAATGTACAGATGGATTGCTTTTCTCTGCATTATATTACGTTTCTCTTCATATTAAACAATTTGAAAAGGAAAATTAGGCTTGGAAAAAAAGTGTGATAGCTGTTTTTTGTTGTTTGTTCAGACATTTATTAACAAACAATTCATTTGAAAGTATAAATGAAAGGATTACTGGAATAGTTTGATGTTTTGATGCGAGTAAGATGAGAAGTTCAATGTCACTCACATATTTTATCTCAGAGACAGCTAAGCATAAAACTGGAAACATCAAACCTGGCTCTGTCTAAAGAGAAAAAATCCATCTACTGGCACCTCTAAGAGGTTTTTACCAAAATCTAAGTGTAAACCCATTGAGGTTTTACCAGAGTGCTGGACTATTTCTTGGTGAGGCCCAGGGTAGTCATTTCTTCAGTCTTTATGAGAAGTTAAGATAACCTTGTTCCAGCTTAATACCGAACAGACAGATGTGTATATACTGTTCTGTACATGGTGAGCCAAGTTCAATCACTTAGAAAAAAAAATTGCTGTGTGCTTCAATGTCCTGTGAAAGTACCGTACTTTTAAAGCAAGAAACCTTGAACCTGGTCACCTCGCACTTCAGCAAAAATAAACCTTGCACAGATGTGAATCGTGCAAGTGAATGAAATATGTTTTGTTGTTCTTGATATTTCATTTCTGCTCTGGTCTGAGGTGAAACAGAGGAGAGTCTGCTTGTTCCTATAATGTTAGAGACTCACCTGTCCAAGTGGGATTACTCACATGGCAGTCCACAAACAGCCCCAGCAGCAGACAGACCCTCTCATTAGACATCAAACACTACTCTGTGTTTGGCTACTGTTAAACAACATTGCGTTTTGTTAGCATTTCTTTTCTGGTTTTCTTTTTACAGCAAATCAATTTACGGACAATCAATGCAAACGAATGCAAATGTGGTCTGCCTCTGCTCTTTAGAAAGGGGGCAGTTCCTTCACTTTGCCAGAAGGTCAAAATGCATACATGATTCATGAAATGGGTGCTGCTGATGTGTCCAGTCAGAAGTGATGTGACAATACTTTCAGACAGTGTGCGGGTGCCAAAGGTTTTGGGTAGATGCCATCTTTGGATTTTAAGAAGCAGCCTGGGACGATGTATTTTTTTTGCTGCACACGCTGCGATCGCTGCTGTCGTGCTTTGCATGAATCGGTTCATCTATGTTTCGTATCGGGACACACAAACCCCCCTCCCCCACTCCACTCCTGCTACAAACCCTGTTGTTTTCTTATTCCATACTGGTTTCATTTTCTTCTACTACAGATCCTTCCTTACCTCTCCCCCCCTTATAGCTCTTTCTTCTCTTCTTTTTTCTCCCTCCTGTGGTATCTCTCCCTCCTTTTCTTCTCCTCATTCTTGTCTCACGACCCCCCTCCACCTCTTTTGTTGAATTCAGACAGGCTATTTATATCTTTCTGCCTGGCTGCCTCACCTCCCACTCCCTTAACAAGGTTGGCTTTATTGTTTTTGCACGTGTGTATGCTCACTCGGACAGTGCATTGAAGTGTCTGTAAATGCATCACAATCAATTGGGGTGTTTGTTGTGTGAACCCTTGTTGTTGTGTGTATGGTTTTATGTGTGTCTATTTGTTTGTATTGGCCTTTTGTACATGAGTGTGAATTCCAAGCTGTTCATGTTTCCAATGACTTGTTTCTTTTTCTGTTCATTTGTTTGAGTGTGTGTGTATGTGTGTGTGCCGAAGGGGGGTCTCTGATCTTAGGCAGCAGTGAGCTCACTAATCAGACCAGAGAGGTCATCAGCCATTAGCATCAAACCATCAGAGCTGCACGAGCAGAGATGCAGAGCTAACACTTTGTTTTGTTGTGTGGCAAGATGAGGATACTGCTGTCCCATCCTCACAGCGGCAGCATGGGAATCAGCAGGGCTTCTGGTTTTTTAGTTTATTTATTCATCTATCTTTTTATTTATTTACATCTCTCTGTTTATTGATAGGTGGTGTGCATTTCTGCGAAAAATAAAATCCGTTGTCATCATTTTTTGCACAGCAGTCCACACAGTATACACTTTGAATTCCTTGCATGCAATGAATCTTCTCTAGAAAAGCATGTGTGGGTGTGTCATATTGTGGATATGTGCTGCTGTAGGGCTCATCTGATAATCCAGTGTTGATGTATCACTGCTCGTGTGTTACATTTTAAGCACTGCATCTGTCATTGTGAGGGTGTGAACGCATGTTACTGTAGGAAGATCTTTTGTTTTCTGTCTGGGGATCACAGTTTATCTGGATGTTTACCTTCTTTCACACAACACTAAAAAGGCAAGAGATCAGTTAGGCTAAAAGACTCAGATATTTCCTCTGTGTGACAGACCAAACATGTAAAAGCTAGATAGATTGTGGAAAGATAAAGAGAAATATGATTAGAAAAAGGAGCTATCCATTATGTCAACCTCTAGAGAAAAACCTGCTTAGTGTCGACTGCTTTTGCAGCTCTCTCCCTAATCAAAAATGGCCTTGCTCTTTGCACTGTCAAACTTTGAGTCGGAAAGCCCCGTAATTGGCCTAATAGCAGCTCTTTGCATTATTCATCCGAAATTTGACTGACTTTCTTTTTTTTCAGAAGGCTCCGGTCGGATACAAAAAAAGTATTAAAACAGATTTTTACATACAGAATTTATCTGCTGTCGTGCATCATGGGTAGACTCTAAGACAACGATTTTCCCTGATGGGAGTTATTAAACAAGATATAATGAAAGGTGGGATGTCCTTGAATGGATGTTTAATCACAAACCAATTGACTAGTCCTCTGGGACAATTAATGCAGAACGTTCATATTTCCTGAAACATTTGTGTCATAATAAATTACTGCAAAGCTGTGCACAAGCCAAGGTCAACACTGGGCTTTCATCAGCATTTCTTGACTTGCAGTAAATGGCGTTTTCCCAGGCGACTTTGCTCTCCAGTCATCCATATGGGCTGTGCTGCACCTCACAGCCGGTTGTTGAAAAAGAGCTCCTCTGACAGTTTGTCTGGGCGTGCAGAGCTGGCACTCTAAATATGGAAACAGCAGCTATCAGCAACAGCCGGCGTCAAACCCTGCATCACTCATGAAGAACAGAGAAAAGGATTGATCCAGAGAGGTCTCCAGATGTACTTTATATCGTGTGTGGACACGGGAAAATTGGGATTTCACAGGGAACGGTCACTAGTAGTTTTGTTTTCTGTTATTGGTGTTTGTTCATTCTGTGTAATGCATGTGAGAAAGGAAATGTGTGTGCGCAGTATAAGTGTGTACATTGAGTATATATATCTTGCCTACAAATACAGTATGTGCTGTTCCCTGTGGTGCAGTAGTGCTGTCAAAAAAAGGTCCCTAAGGCATTCACTAATAGAGAAAAAGCTGCCTTTCACTGCGCTTTTAAAAGTCACATTCACCCCTTACAGTGCCACTCTATTTTATTTTATTGAAATACCCAGATACAGTGTCTCCTTACATACAGCTGTGTGGGGGAAAGATACATAATTTACATTTTAATGGATGAAAGTACTGCATTTCAACTTAGTTGCTCTCAGCAGACTTAACACAGAGCCATGACGGGGTTGTCAGGAGAGTCTAACAAGAAAAACTGAATATGCTAAATATAATCTGGGAATCTGTCTGCGGCGTTCACCTCTTGTTCCTCACTTTATGAAATGGCACTCCCACGCTGTCTCTTGTTTGGCGTTTTATACAACACATCAAGCTGTGTAAAGGTGCCACCACATTAATGCTTGAGATAGAATTATCTATAAAGATTGAACATTATGCTGTGAAAGGTTATTAATGGGTTTGCAACTAGACATTTATTTTCAATATAAAATAATAATGTTTTTTTTTTTTAAAGACATGCTCCAATGGAAAAATGTTATGCTGCCGGCGATGTTTCAAATTACTTATATTGTTCAACCAAAAGTCCAAAAGCCAAATATATTCAATTGACATTTATATTAAATGGAGAAAAGCAACCGGTCCTCACATTTTAGACAAATCCGCTAATTGACTAATGATTTGTAATTATGTATGCAAAGCTAATATTTTTAAGCAATGCTGATGGACAACCTGTAATTCTCTAATACATATTTTTTATTTACTACATTTTTCTCATCTCCCTACCTTCAAGCATGCATTTTTGTGTGTGTGTGTGTGTGTGTGTGTGTGTGTGTGTGTGTGTGTGTGTGTGTGTGTGTGTGTGTGTGTGTGTGTGTGTGTGTGTGTGTGTGTGTGTGTGTGTGTCGCCTGTCAGACGGAGATCTGTGTTTTATTGTGCCCTGCCAAACGTCTTCTCACACAGACATTGTGGGTGACAGGGCAAAAAAACAGCACAGTTGGCACTGTTGGAATATATTAGTGTCGCTATCATTTCAGAAACCAGAAGTAAACAATATCTGTTACCTAGACAGAGAGTGCACAAACAAGGCTCGTCGCTAACCTGTCAATACTTGATTTGATCCAGTACTAGCTATACTCCTGATGTATTAGAACATATATATGATTTAACACTGACAACCACGGCTTTGCCTTGAGTTTGATATGAGAGCAATAAATCAAAAACCACAGCGTTGTCATATTGTCAGTCCTGTCAGCTTCTAAAACACTTTCTTTGGGGATATTTATTCAATGCTGTTTTATCACCTTCTAAATGTAATACAACCCGCAGCAGCTCTCCTCTCTCTGTACAGCGTGATAAGAGAAAAGCATCCTTTCATGTCCATCTCTGCGGCATTGTTTTATTTTTAATGACATGGTCAACTTTGAAGGAGATAATTATTCAATTACCATATAAGGGTGGCAGAGAGAAAGAATGTAATGACCATTTCAATAACAGCAAAATGGATTCCCTGCATTCTCTTCTTCTGCTGCTTTCTAAAAAGAAACAGACTCTCTGACATGTGAACGTGTGTGTGTGTGTGTGTGTGGGCTCTAACGTGTGTGTGAATGCTTCCTTTTGTATTTTCGCAAGGAAGCGTGATTTGTCTACTCCAAAGCTTTAAATCCAGAAACACACCTCCCCCTTATCAGCATGTGAGATAGACTTTCTGATTGCTTTCAGGCAGTATCAGCAAAGTCATTATTCTGTGATTACCGCCTTATTTGCCCACCAAAGTGCCTCTCCAGCGCAAACACCAGATTTTCCACCCAGGCTTGAGTGGCGGGCGAGCATTTGACTGACAGCTGGTAAATGATGTCATTAGCATCCTCTTTGGTAAATGGAGCAGTGGCTACAGTCGATTGGTTGGTAATTTGTTACGGCTGATGCGTTGCCGATGATGGATGGTAGGGCGACTCCGGGGAAAGAGGAACTGCCCAACTGTCCCGTTTGAGGAGAGAGTGAGAGGAGGGGGAGGAGAGTGAGGGTGGAGGAGTCTGTGTAGCCAGCTCTTCATTACGTGTATGAGATGGCTCATGAGACAGCGTTTAATTACTTTTGCTGACACTTGCTCCGCTGTCTAGCTTCCTGTCCAAAGAGCTACAAAAAAGTGTAATGGCCTAGAACAGCTTAGTGTGAGAGGGAATGGACAGAAAGCCAGAAATAAAGGTGTACAAGATAGAAGAGATACATCTTGGATCAACTGCTCTGACGATAGACAATTCTGCGTGTAGATCATTTTTAGTGCAGCTGAGATGACTGCGGGACAAACTGAACCTACATTTGTTCCAGCGCTGACGTCATCCCACCTCTATCAAGGTGCTCTCTGAGCAATCAGCGGATGAAAAAGGAGGATGAACATAAAATATTCATATTGCCCCTCTGCCCTGTTTTGAAAGGACCATGTGTTCATATTAAATGTGATGAATATTCACGCTGTTAATTAGCATGAGTGCAGCCACATGGGCCAACAGAATTGTTTTCCTGCCGGAGACATGACTGCAAACAAGGCATATTAATGAGCAATCCCCTGGGACAGCTCTGCTGAAACACCAGGGCTGGAGAAGCAAGCTGCCAGTGACAATTTCATCAAATAATTCAAAGTTTACTGCTATTTTTATGATTTCACGGGAGAATTGTGTTGATTTGGGGTACAACAAATGGTTGACAAAGCTTATTGGTTATTCAATTTTCTTTATTTTTTAAATAGCTAAGGGGGAAAGTGTCCCTACTACACACGCTAACAGACCGTTTGTAATCCTAATGGGAAAATAAATAAATGTGAGACTTAATTATCAGGATAGTAGGAGGGTGTATGTGTGTGCACATGTTTGATGGGCAACTCTGTGAAAGTTGTGATTAGAATTAGTGGGCAGGAGTGATGAATCTCTCGTAGCATGATTGCAAGCTGTGGCTTCATTCGTTTCTCTGCTCATTTTTCATCTCAAACATGAGGAGGAGGGGAGGCTGAAAAAGTCAGTACTGGAAGTTGTAAATTTTTCTGATTCCTAGACACCCGTTTCTCCCTAAAACATGGCAGTCATCTTAACTATGTTCCTTGCTGTTTCAGCTGGGGGAGAAATGGACAGCTGTTTTTATGGATGGATGAACTGTTATAAGGATGGAAGCAAAAAGCTTACAAGAATAATAAATCTTCCTCCTTTATCAATGGTTACGAAAGCCTACACCTAAACTCAGAGTCTTGACACAATCAGAATAAGTGTCGGCCCAGAAAAAGACCAGGGCTTCATCTTTAACAACCAAGATCAACTTTTTCTGTATCACTGGTGTTCTGCATCAATGTAAATGCCAGTTAATATTAGCGTCACCTTGAAAAGACTTAATGTAGTAAATCAGACTACTTGTTATTGTACGGGGTAAAAATCTGGACTCTGAGTGATTAGTTGCCCGTTTGTTAGAAAATACACTGTGATTACTTTTCTTTCCGAAAGATAACCCCTGCATTAAATCATGTAAACAGTTTTTTATTCCAGTTTTTTTTTTGTGGTGGGGGCTGGGTGTTAACTTCAGAGCTTATCAGATATAGAGTTAGAAAAATAGGGTAAATCCTTTTTGTAGCACTCTCACTGTTCAGCGGCAGCATCTTAAATGGGGAATTTGAGTCCAGAGCTCTTAATGCATTTTTTACACCGCGTTCGTGCTGCTGATTCAAGAGGATTATCCTCAATCCCCTTTGTCGTCCTGGGTTTTGGGTGCCAGGTTTGTGCTGTTCATATTTCACATTTTTGGCAGCTCAAATCTTCTATTTTTAACATACATTTCAAACCGCTTGCTCAATCTGACGAGTGTTAGTTCAGAGGTTAGCAAGTTGATGAGTAATAGCCTTGCAGTAAGCACAAACGGAAACATTAATATTATATAAGACTGTGTTTGTGATCTTGGCTCTCTGGGTTTTGGCATAGTTGTTAAAGAGGCTATTTTGGGTTTTACATTTCCTGCAATGTGTTCTATAGGTTGTTGAACATGTAAATGCTCTGCAAAGGCTAAAATCCCAAAGTTACTTCCAGAGAAGTACTCACTTCCCCCCTGCCTGAAACGCCTCCATTGGACACTTGCACTTCTATCGGCTATCACATCGTACGTGATAGGCTAATAGGCGGGACATCTCTAAGCAGTTGACCAATCGCAACAGAGCCGACCTGCTAACCAATCAGATCAGACTGGGCTCTGGTTTCAGACAGAGGGTGAAAAGAGGTGCTCCAGCACAGGCAGTATGAGAAAAATAAATACCTTTCTGAACATTAAAGCATGGAAACATGTCACAGTAGAATCACAAAATACAAATATTCATTTCATTTCATTTCAAGCCTTTATTTAATCAGATGAATCCCATTGAGATCATTGATCTCTTTTTCAAGGGAGACCTGCTCAAGTAGTTCCACATGAAACATAGAAACATAGACAGAACAACAAGGACATAAAATATAAACCTGAAAATGAGAATAATATGGCCCCTTTAAGCTGGATGTGCCCAAATGAAACCCAATTGTAAAGAACAGGAGAACACGGCACCTATAAAGAAAGTCTATAAACATAAATGCTAACACTCTTATTGCCTGTCATTGGAATAGAGTCAACATGTATTGTGAGAAAGTGTTTGCAGAGGCTGAGAATACTCGAGCATTTAATCATCAAGGCAGACAGAGAAAAGATACACAATAGAGTGAAATCATTGAGCAATGTCAAGAGTCTCTTTCTTCACCTCGGTATGATCCAGTGAATCGGCCTCTGCAGGCCCGAAGGAGGCTGCTAACGAGGCTGATCTATATTCAGGGATCCTTGTCACGTCTACCTTCACATCTGCACAAACTGGAACAGCGCTGCTCAGAGATGTTATGACGCCAAGTCAACTTCATTTTCTAAGTCAAATATCACTACTGTGTCTCAGAAGGACAAGCCCTCGTCTATCCAAACTCTGTAAAGCTGTGCTGAGTTTTGAGAGGAAACCACTGTGACAGGTGAAATTCTGTGGTTTGAACCATTTCTTCACATTAGGAGTTAAGTTTGCTCCCGGTGAAGTCCCCGGTCTGTGGGCTGAACACCTCCACGAATAGAGAATCTATCTTTGAGTCATATTACTGTTACATTTCTAATTATGCAGGCTGCAAAACTGAATGAAAGCTGCTGTCACTGAATATTTCATTTTAGGGCTCACTTCCCTGACGCTCAGGGTTATGTGTAGACGGATGAAGAGATGTTATACTTAGATAGGAATTAGTGCTTTATTCACTGTGAGGAAATCAAGTTGATAAAGCAGCTCAAACTGGGGTTTTAAGGTGTTCAAATGCTGTTCAGTTTAGGCTCTTGTTTTTGTCACAATTTGTTGTCTATTACTTATTGATAACTATTAAAATATTTATCAGATTCAACAGGAAAATGTTAAATACAAATCCCCTTAGCTGACCTCTAATTTATGAATTGTATTACTTTTATATGTGGATAAGTTTAGGTGATATCTTCTTTCAGTGCGAGCCTGTGGTCCATGATAGTCGATAGGATTGATATTGTTAGCTCAATGCTGGTGATGATTTGATTTTCTCACACACAGTTCTGTGTGTAGACTTTAATTATCTTCTGACAGCCACGCGTACGCGGCAGGCTAATTGATGTAGACATGCATGAAGTGTTTTATGTTTGTGGAGTGCTTTCCTATTGTAGTGTTGCCTCCGCTGATCACAAAGTCCCCTCGAGTGGGATTGATGACTCGGAACAGCACTCATGTCATGCTTCTGCAGCCACAGCCAGACTAATGGTATTAGCTAGCTGGGGTATTAAAGGCAAGTTCTGTCATGCGTCTCACTGATCCGTGATACTGGGGCTAACAGTTGACTAGCTACCATTGAATTATTCTGCTTGGCTCTTTTCCTCCCAAGGCTCAGTGCACCAGACTGGATTATAGACTTGAGTGTCAAAAAAAGAAATTAATCCTGTCGGGGACTGACGAATAGTTGATAGCTTCCCCTGACTCCCTAAAAACAGGAGTTTTGATTTCCTGACTGTACTGACTTTGTCTTCACACGCACTTACACTCCTTCTTCATCCTGTATGACTCCTGCATCCATGATGATCTCACCTTCCCTCCTCTTCTTCTCTGCAGGTAATGCAGGTGGTGAGGGAGCAGATCATGAGAGCACTCACTCTGAAGCCTAATTCCCTGGACCAGTTCAAGAGTCGCCTGCAGAACCTGAGCTACACAGAGATCCTGAAGATACGCCAGTCGGAAAGGATGAATCAGGAAGACTTCCAGTCCCGGCCCATCCTGTGAGTCAAGTATACGAATAGTGTTGATTCATTTATTAGAGGGTGGTGGTCCGAACTGTCCCACATATCTTTGTTGGGAAGATAGTAACATATTGCTGCTACTTAAAGGAGGGTAAGGGGGATCTATTGACAGAATTAATTATAATAGGCCTATTCATTATTTAGTTTTCATGTGTTTATCACCTGAAGATAAGATTACGTTTGGCCCGAAGTAGTAGTTCTACAAAGCGCTTTGAAAAGGAGATGTGGGCAGGGGCGGACTGGCCATCGGGACGTCCGGGACGAATCCTGATGGGCCGGTACTGAAGTGGGCCGTTCGGATGATGTGGGCCGGTCGGAGAAGTCACTAGCACCCCACCCCCCCCGCCCGTTGACAATTTACTTGCGGTAATTACTTGCGGTACCGTGGTTGGCCGGTCGAGAGTCCCGGGCTGGATGTGGGTGTTAATTAGTTGGCAGCAATCTGTCACAAACTGCTCCTTTAATATGAATAGATGGACTTAAATGGTATTCAGGCATACTGTAGGTCTTACAGCTTTAGAGGAAAATACACTCTGAACCCAAAGAAAAGTCAGACCTTTTCTGTAGAGTTGGAGGAACTGCTCTGTGATATTCCCTAATCAGGCCTAAGACTCAAATGAGGACACGATTTGCTTCTTCAAAAAAAGAGCCGTGGTCATTAATGTGCTTTTAATTGCTTCTGTTTTCTCTCTTTCATTTGTCAACCAAATGCCAGCTAATGGCACAAAGCCAGTTGCACCTGCGCTCTCCTCTCATGATTGAAAATATGCAATAAATTCAAATCTTCTGCAAATGGCATTCCCAGTGAATACTCCATTAACAACCCTCACTAAGCATGGAGAACTATTCTGTAATAGACCATCCATTGACTGATCGTGGATGCAGGGCTTGTAATGGAGAACATTGTTTTGTCCTGCCTGCATTTAATGGAGTAGATGGCACTATTGGAAAATCGTTTCACAGAGAGAGCTTGTCCCTCTGAACAGTAATCAATGTTGAGCCACGGGGTTATTTAATCGATATTGGAAGGATAGAGACCAAACTTTAGCAGCCAATTAATCCTATTGGAGAAAAGCAGAACAAAAGCGAAAGGAGTTGCTGAGAAAACTAATGATGTAGTTATCTCATTCACATTCAGAGTTAGGTTCAAAGTTGTATTATGTATTAAACACTGTATTTCATGTGTTGACTAGGGGACACAAGCAGAATTTAACAAGTTTACACTCAATCGATGGCTAAATTAGCTTCTTAAATAAAGTAAAAAGCACATTTAAAAAATGATTTACAGAATGGCTGTGGAAAGCATTGAACATCACAGGCTAATGAGTCTTTCTTTAACAGCGTGAGACTACCCGATGGTGGAATTTTCCTCTAATCAATACACTCATGACTTGTAAACATAATGAGTGTGTCAGACTGCAGATTTAAAGGAGCACCGTGTTGCCTGCTAAAGGTGCTGCCAGATTTCTCCCATCAATTATTGCAGAGAATGACTTTAGACATCAAAAGAAGGTGAAGAGGAACTATTATGGCTTCAGATCAAAGCTGTGTCTCCAGTAGAATCTTTTTTATTTTATACCATGTTGACTTTTTCAGATGTTTATGCTTTATGTGGAAAGTTTTGGATGTACTGAAAGTTGCTTACACCAACAAATTAAATGGACATCACATAATCCATGCAGCAGGTCATCTCAGAACTGCTGACGAAACACTTGTGAGAAAATAGTAATTCACAATTTAATTTGAATGCAGTCCCCAGAAAATCAGGATGAAAAGTGGTTTTAAAATAAACCGTAATTGATCCTCTTCTCCACCTGTGCTGGAATAATGTATTGATGTACTGTGAGTTTGTAATAAGCGGTGAATGCCAGACTTTTTAATTATGTAAACACCTTATACCAACCAGAGTGCTTCCTTATTACAACTCTACCTCAGCCCTTTCATTCAAGTCTTTTTGATTTTCTACGTTAGCCGGAAAGAATCAATTTAAACTGAAACTGGAGCTACGTCCTTAACAAGACCATCCGAAGCTATCCGACAATAACAATCTCAGTCAGAAGGATAGCATATGAGAGCGATCAAAATCCGTCCTTCCTGCGGTGAGCCACGCCTTACCCACAAGCTGACCTTTAAAAGATACACGAGTGAAGGTACGACCGCAGATCAATGTAATGACTGGAGTCACTGATGAGGCAAATACACAGCGAGGGTGAGACACATGAAAGGAGGTGAGAGCAGATGGGCCTGAAGGACAGGGGCAAGAGAAAGAAGGACAGAAGCAGTTTGAAACACCAGCAAGGCAAAATACAACAAAACATTGAAATGCATAGAGTAGAAAATCAGATAACCAAAAGTCTGCATATTTCTAAAGAAAAGAAAAAGGGTAAATTGAAAGAGAAAAGACTCGGGTAGATAATATACATAATTCATGTTGACCAGTGTTGTGTGCTCCATATTCGCAACACAGACATACATACGTAAAGAAGCATGAATAAATGACAGGGAGAGCTGAGGCAGCCCAGATTCCCACTGATCAGCCTCTTAGGAAGTTAGGTGACATGTTTTCTCAGTATGTACACATGCATGCATATGTATATCTGCCTGTTTGGCATTCTCTGATCCCTCCTGACAACCGTAATCCAGTTTGCTTTGTCAGATAAATATTGTATGCTGCCAGAAAAGTCAGGAAATCTAAAATAATTCCCTTCTTGATCTGAGAGGATTTTTGCACCTTGCTGTGATTTCCACATTTGGATAGGGTGTGATTTAAAGATGATAGAGATTGTTCCTAAATCATGTGTTCCTTTCTCTGAAGGGAGCTGAGGGAGAAGATCCAGCCCGAGATCATGGAGCTGATCAAACAGCAGAGGCTCAACAGGTTGTGTGACGGGACCTGCTTCAGGAAAATCAGTAGTCGCAGGAGGCAAGGTGAGACCCACATCACTCACACACACACACACACACACACACACACACACACACACTTATACATCCAGAGACTGCGCAGGCACCGAAACTCCCATCTCTCTCTGCTGTTTTCACAAGGCCAATCCGTCTGTTTGTTCTACATCCGTCCTCTACAGCTCCACTCGTCGCCTTATTCCCTTTGCTTTATAAAAAAAATCCCAAAGGAAATGTGTATCACAGGAGATCTTTGAGGCTCTGGGCTGCTGAGGATCTGCTGTCATGATGGTTCACATTTAAATTATTCTGGCTCCATCAGCCTCTGAGGTGGAGACATAGAGTGACACGCTGCCTCTTTTAATAGAAACACATTCAGAAATGTCGTCTCAGAGGCACAAACACAAGTCTCCCTCTCTGTTCGCCCCTGCTTACACAGATATATGGCATGCAAAGAAATGAAAAAGATAGGCAAGAACGGGGCGGGCATACTTACACAATTGTCACGATACAGCAAATGTATTGCGCATTTATGTACATACTTAACTTGATTAAGTGTCAGAATGTATGGTATTCCTTCTTTGTGATGCAGGGGACAAGTAAGGGAAAACAAAGCAGCCACATAGGACCGTATTTGAATCGTTTGGCCTAATTTATTTCACATTTGCTGCCACTGAACGAAAGTAGGGGGGGAGGGAGAGTAGTATTTAACATGTATAACACACTTTTCCTCGGTCAAAGAGGATTTAATTCAGTTCTGATCCCTTCACCCCTCTCTGTTTAAATATAGAAATGCTTGAAATAAAAAAAGAAAGAGTGACAGGCACAGGTTGTGAGACGGTTTGTTTTTTATTGCGTTTCTGTCATCAGCGTCCCCACAGGAACTGTACTTTCAAAAAGACAAAATGAGAACAACCAGGTGGAGTTTTCCCCCAAAACATCTAATGCATGCTGGCATTTCAAAACCTGATCACAATTTGTCTTTGCAGCTGTCATCCAGATGTTAAAGCTAGATTACAGAAAGAAAAAGGTGAAAAGAAAGCACAGAACAAAGGATTTGAAAAGATGTTACAGGACAGATGTTCAGGTAGAAAGCATCGCCCCGATCCAGTATCTTTACTGCATGTTGTCGGCTGATTTACTCTTGTCTGGATTTACGACAGACATGCTGAGAATAGTGTCAAATTACCATATCACGCTTATTACTTTTCAGATCCTAGATTCCTTGTCAGAGGAATGGAGGACACAGGCACATATGCACGCACTAGCACACATACTAAACACAGGAATAAAAGCATTAGCCATTCAGAAGCAGAACACTCGCACACACAGTCGTATATAAAGCAGTTCACGAACCTCCCTGGATTTAATTTAGCACGGTAGCCTGTAGGGTTACTCTGGCTTTAATCTGCTGCAACAGGACTGACTGTAGGAGAGTCTGTCTGCTACAGCTGAAGCTCTCTCTCTCCTTCTGATGACTCTCGAAGGAGTCAAGGACGTGGCGTTTCTTCAAGACTCTCCGTGTGCATGTGTGAATGTATACAGGCTTCCTTCATCTGTTCCCCTGACTCTCTCTTCCCATACATGTCTATAGTCTCCTCCCTCTCCTCTATTATATGCAGCACATCCATGCACTGACAATGTGAAGAGAACTTTGTCTTACAGAACATCAAAGGCGTCCCTTAGCAAGTTCAATTTTCCCTTAGGGTTCACCACTACATTAAATCAAAAGCAGGGTTTGCATAAATCATGCTGAAACTTGGTTTAGATTAATTTGGTCCGGTCTCTTCTACTCAGAGACTTTCCCATTACTTCTTATTCTACTGTAATGTGTCTTGTCCTATCTTTTTGTACATACATAAAATGTGCTCCAATTCTCCCTTCCCCTCTCCTTCTCTAAAGTCTCCTTATGCATCTTGTACAACTATTTCAAAGTCCTCCAGCCTGCAGGGACTCAAGTACCTCCATCAAATATTAATTTGACTGACGTCAGCGCAGACGACTCTTCTCTCTACGTTTCAAAGTGCTAGTCTACCCATTAAAGTGGATGCTTCTCTCTAAAAGCTCAGGTTGATGATGTTTTAAAGAAGGGGACTACCTGTACAGACTTTTAAGTGCACAGTGCTTGGGGGCTCTGGAGACCTTACCTTCTTTAAATGTTGCATCAAAGCAAGAGAAAATCTGGATTTTTTTTTTTTTGCGTGATTCTGTTGAATCTTATCGTGTTGTTCAGTCATATTCTGTGCTGTATTAGATAAAGACAATTGCAGTTTAAATGATACACAACTGAAATTGAATCACGATAGAGATACAGTGTCTTGAATCCAAAAGGGAGGAACATATGGGCTTGTGCGTAGAACACATGCTCACACAAATCAGTGAAACAGTTGACAGCGCCCCTCCCTTCACGGACGGCTGCCACTCTGCACCAGCCTGGCACCGACAACTGTCTATTTTCAGCAATTAGGATTTGGACTTTATCGCCCTGCACTCTCCAGCCAGAACCCCCCAGTCTGTGCCCACTCTCTGCCAGCTCAGATCCATGCCGACCTTGGCAGGGAGTGACTTAAGAACACCAGGCAGGCGCTTTACAGAAACAGCTGGTGGTTACAGGCGGCTGGAGGATTACACACCACACCAGCCAAGATAAACACACACTCCATCAGCAATTATGTATTTGTTAGCTTTTGATGTTTCAATTGTGTCTAGCCTTTAACAAAACCTGAGCGTAAGAATGTTATAATAAGTCCCTATCATGAAGTATCCAAATTGCGTTATGTAGTTACACAATTGTTTAGGCACTGAAGTGTTTGTTAGTCTTATAACTACATGTGTTACATTAATAATACAGCCAGGCCAACTCTTGCCTCAGAGTTGTAGGCTCCTTAGTGCTTTACTTAGCCTTACAGCCTCTAAAATCATCATATGTCCTTCCTTATCTTTTGACACAGTGCAAAATTGTATATGGCAATTGTCTTTTTTTCATAAATGATCTCAGTCAAAGTAGGTGTTTCCTGTAGGTAGAGTAGTGATTTAGGGCCTCGTGCCTCTATTGTGAAACTTTGAGCCTGTTTGATTTGTATCTTTTAAACAAAGCATTTGACAGTTGCAGTTTGCCGCATTTGAGCCGGAGAAAGAAACCCTGGAAGTGTTTGTCCTGTGATCTCGTCTTGAGTGTGTTGATTGTTGTTGAATTAAAGTGATGAAGACAAACTGTCTGTATTGTTGCCCATCAAGATCCCTCCCTCATGCAGAGCATTACGGCCCATCTGTGGAGTTTCCTCAAGGCTGCTTTCTCTTCTCCTTGTTTTAGTCACACATTTTTTGCCATGCTAATTTACTTCGTTGATGACTCATGCAATCCCATATGAAGTCTGAAGCCAGCTGCTGACTTATTTAATAACTCTCTCTCACCCTCTCCTCCCTCTCTGTTCACTCCCCTCTGTTTTCCTTTCCCCCTTCTTTTTTCCTAGATAAGTTTTGGTATTGCCGTCTGTCTCCGAACCATAAAGTCCTGCACTATGGAGATTTGGAAGAGAGCCCTCAGGGTGAAGTGCCCCACGACTCTTTACAGGACAAACGTGAGTATCAAGGCGAATTTAGATTGTTGTCCTTACCAACATTTGTGACACAGTATGTCTTTTTATTGCAGCTCACATTATTTATTAAAATCTCTATCCTCACATTGACACTGACAGCTGGCTATAAGTCAGTGTTAACATCTCTTCCACTTGAAAGCACAATGACAGATCGGGGGAGAATCATAACTTTTAAACACTTGAAATCAGCCACTAATCTGAGAGGACACAGTTGTCACATGGATGTTGTCATTGTTGTTGTTGTTTTTGTTGTGAACACACTTCTGTCCTCTTTGCAGTGCCTGTGGCTGACATCAAAGCTGTTATCACCGGCAAAGACTGTCCTCACATGAAGGAGAAGGGAGCCCTGAAGCAAAACAAGGTGTGTGTTTGTGTGTTTGTGTGTACATGTGCACACGCGTAGGTGGGTGGGTGTGTATCCAGGCGAGAGAAGATGTTTCTTAGTGCGTGAGAGTTGCATAACATGATGTCAGTTACATAATTTTGCTTTGGGAAATAACACAATAACTCTCAGCTCAGACAGACGTATCCATCAGTGGCATTGTATAAAAAAAACCTTCAGAGAGAAGCCCTTTCAGCTGCAGAAACAAATCACACAAGAGTCGCCAAAAACACGCCGCCATCTTTGCTGTTTAAATGTGAAAGTAGCACACGGCCCTGCCCTCTGCAGTGCCTTAACCAAGATGAAAGAGCCATCGTGCTAGTGTGTACACATCAGCCATTCCTCTCCTGCACTTTGCCTCTGCAAACCTTCCCCCCCCCCACCCCACCCACCACGGGATCCAGATATATCCTGGGATCTGGATAAATAGCCTTGAAGACAAAGGAGAATGCCTCCCCCTGCTTTGTCTCCTTTATTACCTTGTCGATAAGCGAAGGGGAATGACCGGAGGGGGGTTTGCTGGCCGTCAGGCAGGCCTGTCCCAGCCTGGTGAATGAGAACACAAGTACATTTCATTACTCACTGTTACAAGGCCAGCCAAAGTCACCTCTACGGGAACAGAGCAACGCTGGCAGGTGGACCATCTGTGGGACACCGAGGGGGCAAGCAGTGTTTTCCCACTGTTTCCAAATGTCTTCCAAATGTATTGGTCAAAGGCTGTTCTGAGATGAACTTTATATTATTTTCAAATGATTCCATACATCCCATATATCTCCCCCCTTCTGTGCCTCAAGGCATACGTGTTGTTTAGTTAACTTGTGCATTGACCTGGAAGTGCAGTTTGTCCTCTGTGCGGCATTTTGCATCTCATTACTGAAGCACATCATTCCGCTTTATGCAAGGTGCATGCATTCAAAGAGAGGATTACTCAAATGACTGGAGGATGTGTGATAGCTATGGATGATTGCATGTTCTGCTGTATTTACTAATGTTCAAGCTATTTGCAGTGAGCACGATTTGAGTGGATCTAAAAAGCAAGAACAGATTTGTGAAGCGCTATCAAAATGAAGCTGTGTTGGGGAATAGTAGATTTCATTAGGCAGTATTTAACTGACAACTCAATACTAGTAGAGAAGCCACTGCAAGGTAGAATGTTGCACTAAATGAGTTCATAAACAAAAAATTGGGGTTAAAAACAGCATTTATAAACGAGCACAATATACATTTGATTACACCAAATGAAGACCTCTGAGGCCATAAACTTGATCCGCAAGGCACCATGGGAATTACACTTATTTAATTTATAAAAGTGGACTTGGTTGCAGTTGTGTTGTGACTGAAGCAACACTAGCATTTATCTTGGGGTTATAATGTCATGCAAATTAAAATATCCTAACAACTATTACAGCAGTTGTCAAGAAATGTGGATGAACTGGAATCATTTTAGTGATCATCTGACTTGTAAATGTTAATTTGACTAATACTTTGTTACAATAATGCAAAACTGTTTGTTGATGGTGCTAATTTACTGTGACTAACTAAGATGGTGAACATGTTAAACATTATAACTGCCTAAAATCAGAAAGGTTAGCATTGACACGTATATTGAGTAAAAGATGTCCACATAAGTGTTTCATCATTAAAGCCTATCCTTTTTGAGACTCCTGATCTGAGACAAACCCCCCCCTCTGAACCATGTCTTTGAAGCCCTCCCTCACAAATTGCACCCGGGCTGCAGTGCAAGTCTTTTAATGTGTAATTATCTTCTGCCGTAGTAAATCAGACGCTAATTTCACTCAGATTGCGAGCAAGCATTTAATGAATTGCTTCCTTGTTTACAAATGTGTCTCTCAGTTTACCTGTTCTGTCCTCGCACTGCATTCAATTGATTTCCTACAGTAGACCAAAGTAGACTTTGAGGAAAATCTCATCACAGCACATCATATTCCCAGCCTCCCCAGGCATTTTGCAATATCGTGTATCTGAGAGCCCCAGGTGTTTCACTCTTTGAGTTTTACCTCGCTGATACCCGATGAGTTGATGTGCAGCTGATGTATCAGATGGTGACAACACGTGAGGAGGAGAGGGACATTGCACTATATGACAGTACATTGACATCAGGACAGCAGAGAGCTTACACATATTCCGGCGCAGACTAAAAACTCATCTCTTTCGACTCCACTTCGAGCGATAGATTACTAACAAAGCGCTTATATACTAACAAAGGACTGGCTTATCTAAAGCCAGTTGAGTAGCACTTGAAATGTGTTGGCTCTATGAAACCTTATGTACTTATATGATTATGTCTTCTTCAAGTTTGATTCTTCTTGGTCGAATGCACTTATTTTAAGTCGCTTTGGATAAAAGCCAAATGTAATATGAATGAAATGAAATCTCATCATATTCTTCTCCTTTTTCCCCCTTCTTCATTTTGTCTCCTCCACTCTGTCACTGTCTGTATCTCCCGCTCTGTCTCTGCACCATGTTCTCCTTCTCACTCCTCCCTCTGTGCCTTTCACCCTGTCTTCTCTCCAGGAGGTGTTGGAGCTGGCCTTCTCTGTTCTCTATGAGTCGGACGAGTATTTGAACTTTATTGCTCCTGACAAGCATGAGGTGAGCCAACAGGAGCGGCCCTGTGGCAGCTGACAGTGTCTTGACAGAAGGAACAAGTCTGATGGCACAGAGAAATGTGTACAAGTATAGTGTATAAGTGTTGAAGTCAGATATATACTGGAAATTGTCCCTATAACGTATTAAAGTGGTTAATTCAACTCACAATTTTTGAAAAACAATGTATAATGAATATTCTTAACAATTTTCCATATTTTGAAATGTTAACCATGAATGGTAGATATAGATAATATCATTTTTTATTGTTTATGCAACTTATAACAAAGTATTAGATCCTGTACACAAAGGTCTAATGCTTTAAGGATTCATCATGATAATTCAAAGCATAACCTCAAAGCTTGACTCCAGAACATTTCTCTAAATAGGTGTTTAGGCATAGAAGTTTGTATTTAGGACACGAGAGAAGAACGTGTCCCTGCTCTATTCCTCCTGAGTCCCAGTGTACCCAGACTGTCCTCCCATGGTGCTTAGCTTCTTTAATGCCTGCTGGTCTCTGTACCAGGAGGAGTCTGCACGCTGTCAACTAGCTCCGTTAAAAACACATCATGCCTAATTAAAGTTTGTAGATTTAGGAATTATTTAATTTTGTGTTTATGACATGAGTTACTACCTGATTTAATGTGTTTCTTGGTCTTTCCTTGTGTCTGCAGTACTGCGTGTGGACAGACGGTCTAAACGCCCTCCTGGGAAAGGAGATGACCAGCGATTACACCAAATCGGACATGGACACCCTGCTCTCCATGGAGATGAAACTCCGCCTCTTGGATCTAGAGAACATCCAGATTCCAGAGGCCCCGCCCCCCATTCCCAAAGAACCTAGCAACTATGACTTTGTTTACGACTGTAACTAGACGAGCGACCCCGAACTCACCCAGCACCTACTGTACTGTTCTCACTGGACCAATCCCCTTTTCTTATGAACTGGAACAAAAACAAATAAACTCACAAAATATAAAAAATGAACTGTGATTCAATGAAAAAAGGATTTCTTGAGCTATATTCCTCTTGCTTCTTGCTTGACCTTTCTAAGAGAGAAAATTGTGTACATTAAACGGCTCGCTGCCCTTGAGAGGACTCGGGTTTGATGCAGAGTCATCAAGTTGCCATGGAGAAGAGAAACCAGGAAGTATTTGTTTGGCCTGTCGTTGGTCGTCCTGCGTCTTTGCCCTCACTCTCCTCCCGTGATGTTTTCAGACATTCACTCCTCCTTCTCGACCGTGGCGCCCGCTGTCATTTTGCTTGAAGAGTGTTGTAGACAAATGCTTAGAAAATCAGCTTCCTTGTTGTCCTTGTTTACTTCTTTCTTTTTCCTCAGGGCTTCTGTCGGGGGAGGGATGATGGTTGTGTAGTTCAGGAGCAGGGAGGGACAGGGTTTTGTGTTTTGTCGTCACCTTTCCTGCAGTATTTTCTGTCACATTATTACCTACAGTATTTGTGGCAGTTTGTCACAAGGCTGAAAGGAAGGCTAAAGTACATTTTAAGAGGAATACTTCATGATAATAGTCTCTTATATCTGCTCCGCCTGTTAAACATATACTGAAGACTGTTAGAATAAGCGGATCCTCAAAATCAAGGCACTGTATTACAGTTAAAAGCCTTTCTTTGAAATAATGTTGATATTACTATCCCTTTGCTGCTTATTGCATATTGTACACAACTACACAGTGGCTTTGCCAATACAACTTTAAAAGCACCACCATTGTGAAACACATACAAACACACACTCGTCTCTCCCTCATTTGAGTCTCTCGTTGTAATGACTGCTGTACACGACATTCCTAAGCAATATTTGAGCTTCTCTTTTGTTTATCATTTGTAAGATGGTCATAATTTAGGGATTTTTTAATTGTGAAACTGCCTAGTAGTTGGTATATATATATAAAAAAAAAAAGGATGTTAGTGTTTTGATCAAGGGAAGTTTTTTTTATGTTCAGGACTATATGGCCACAAATTGAAAGTGTATGTATTTTTTTAATTTAAAAACAGATCATGGTTGTAATCTCTAGTATGATTTATATATTTTCCCCTTTCTATTTAATACCTTCAGATGGTTTCTTTAGGATTTTTCAAAGCCCCTCAAAACTGCTGTTTACATTAAAGATTTAAGAACTGTAACGTCGTTTTCCTTCTGTCCCTCTCTTCATTCATTAACCACATGCATATCATGTGTTTTAAACCTACAGGTGAAAGGTTAGACCTCGATTACGAACAGCCAATGTCACAACATTGTTTGCTTTTCACCGCTGAGTCATTGTGCATATGAATTCCTGAAAAAGTATTTCATGGACAGGCTGTCCCTTTAACAGTTGAGCGACATATGGTGTATAGATACAGACTTCAATTATCCCAGAGGCAATTTTGTTTTCACAGAAAAGCAATTGGAACATAATTAACTAAAAAAACACCTTTAGCATCTGCCCTCCTAATGGCATCTACCCCCTCCCCATGTATTCACAATGCAGACGTGTTGTGCCATTCAATATCTGGATTGTCTTTGTTTGGCCTGGTTCAAGCAGCGCACCTTTAGGTACTGTTGTAAATCATTACAAATCCAGAACCATGGATGTTAAAAAGCACCTACTACACTCCAATAACATTTACACAAAAACAGACTGCACTTAAATAGTTTTTTGTCAACTGGTAACTGAGGCCCACAAAGAAAAGTTAATAGCATTTGAAGAAGAAGCGTTGGTGGCCTTATGTGTTCCACTGTGCTGTGGTTTCTAAAAAGACACTCATTAGGCGCGTTCACACCAAGTACTTTTCCCACAAAGGTTCCTGAGAACTACGATTTAGTTGCGTTCACACCAAAAAGTCCCAGGAACTAAATTAGTTCTCGAGAACCTTTTTTACCCCCTTTTCAGTCCCTGCTAGAGAGCAGGGACTTTCGTGGGAGAAAAAGGTTCCTGTGTCTGATTGGCTGGGCGGAATGCAAACCACGCCCCGTCAAACTCCCAAAAACTTTTGTGAAGCCGCCATTTTATTATCCTCGCATTGCATTATTAGCATTAGCATTAGCCCAGCGCAGAAACGCAGAGAGACTAATTTATGACAACACAACATAAAACATGGGAGCGGTGGA